>NC_136491.1:50592990-50615490 GCF_053919585.1 Euprymna scolopes
GAAATGATGCAACGATTTTAGTTTATCATTCTTAACCAATAAAAATGTGTAAAAAAAAATTAAGTGTTCTTGTAAATTCTGCATGGTATAATAAAAGATAAAGAAAACGTTTTATAAAAAATAGATTTTTTAAACACAATTTATTAATACGTTGTCACCTTGAACTTAAAAATAAATACGATGAAAATATTCTCGAAAACGGAATTGTTAAAGTATTATACAATTTTATACAAAAAATCTATGGGGCGTTATGGGAGATCGTATCTTGGATAGAGCATAAGTGTTAATATGCCGCGTTGCCCGAGAAGAGTGACATTAATATGTTTTGTTCGGAATTGTCCGGGATAAAAATGTATATTGCAGGTGTATTCAAACCCAACTTCGTCATTTTTTTATGGCCCGGGCAACGCCTGGTAGCCCTGCTAGTATATATATATATATATATATATATATATATATATATATATATATATATATATATTCTACCAGAGAGAGTCACTTTTGCCGGGTATGATGATCAGGAAATTATCCACAGTATCCTCTGTCTTGTCATTGATACAGGTGAATTTGCTCATTTTTCAATCAACTCGATTGATAGTCTGCTCCAAATTGGAGACCCACTACGACGTATCGGGGGGGGGGGGTTACGTGTCTTTTCGCAATGAGTTTATCAGTAATACATTTACTTTACATCGTATTGTAGAGAACCTACTGTTTATTTCATAAAATTATTTTTATATAATGGTTTGAAAAAAGTTTAAAATACAAAAGTCATTTATCATGGTTTGACTGATTATTCTGTCCTCAAGCATGGTTCTTGAAAACATGGTTGGATTATTTTACCGTCACACAGCGTTTCTTATTAATGATAAAATTCTCTGCCTGTATAAGAGTAAGACACGTTCTTAAGTACAACAACACCGTTGGCACATCAAATAGATGCGGGTTGCCATTACCTAAAGAGAGTTTTTAAAAATGTCACCGCAAACAAGTAGGGAGGTCTAACCTCTACTGTTCTTTACGGCTTCTTTTTTACAGAAAAGATGTTGCCAGTTTCTCTATGCTCTTTGATTATTTCTAGGAAGGTGTTTGACTGATCTCAAATCTATAGTTCCTACTGGAAAGGTTTTCATAGCAAGAACTTGTTTTTCTACCTCAACGAAAAGATGATTCCCTTCTCTTCATCCATCTGGCTAGCATCAGGAGGAATCTTCACGAACATCGTTGGTTTACATGAGCTATTTGTCTCCGAAACACATTACAAAGGGCTCCTGTTTTTTTTTTCAGATTACAATATGATTATCTGAAAATCGAATGTCAAGAACTTCCTGTTACTAACTATCTCCAGAAGTATGTTAACATGGTCTATTCCATCAATCAATATCTTTTCATACGGTGCTCCATGCCCTCACTGGCAATCATTCCATCTTATTAATATTTATACTCAAAGTACTTTTCGCCTAGATAAATGGTGGCTAACTATTAAAAAAACTTGAATTCCTAACCTGATCTATTAACCACTCTATTATCTCTATTCTTCTACTGCAGTACTGTTTCATAAGTTCCGTTTTTAACAGATATCACGTGATCAAATAAATTAATCTATACGCTGCCTTCTTTCATTTTTACATTTATAGAGATATGACAAGAGAATATTCTTATCATTGGTTTGACCCTCGGGTATATATCCGGCAGAATTAGACATAGTTAATCAATCGAGAACCACATCACCTCATCTAAAAAAACATATAAGATATTAACTGAGATATACGCGAGAGTCAAAATAGTGCTATACTATTCTATTGTCATAGCTCTAGTCATAATGAACAAATATTTTTCTAGGCATGCTTGCCTGTGGAAATCTGTACCACAGAGGTACTTTCTAGCTGAATACAACATGATCGTTTTCAAGTCTAATGCAAACAAGTTCTTGTTGCGCTGTTTTATTACATAATCCAATTCTATCAAATTTCCAGCAGTAGCGATCACTGCACCGTTGTCTTACTGGCTAGCTTCCACTCATGAACTCCTAGTCTCAAATGGCCTTTAGGTATTGATTAGTATTGACTCCCTTGTAAAAATGACCGTCTTTTGGAGTTCTGGTGAAGTTAACTTATTTGCGTTTCGTGCGGAATTTGACGCATCCGTATTCTTTGGTGATTCCTTTTAATGGTTTTTCTAAAGCCGATTGTTTTCAGGGTCGTTGGAAGAACAATAGATGTTGCTGTTCGATATTTTGCTGCAGCGACATATTTGCATACCTTTGTTATAATAATGGCTACACGCCAAAAAATACGTACGTGGTTCGTTGTATATCGACATTGCGATCATAACATATAGAGGCCGCAAGCCTATATTTGTCAATAACCAGACTGAATATTCATCACAATTTCATCTAAGCTTTTGAAAAATTGTGCATTAATTAATTTTTCTTTTGTGCTCCACTTGAAAGAAAAGGAAACGAAACTCTATCAATATCTGTGCGAGCACGCCTATGAACTTTTCTCCAAAGACTGGGAATATGTTTAAACAGTTTAGTGAGCGTGTGTCTCCGAGACATATCAAGTTTTTTAAATTTATTTTTCAGGGTGGCACGAGGTATCTCGCGAACATACTCATCTTACAAAAACGGCCTGGTAAAGTGATTTGCGAAACATAATAATTCCGATACACAAACGCAATTGCATTGAAAATTTCAAAACTATTGTAGCAAAACGTGACGCGCTATTATATTCTTTTACCAGTTTTTACAAAATATTTGATTCGCAGCGAATTTTTTACATGAGTAATTGTTTGTGAGTAGAAAAGCTTGGAGTTTCATAATAATCCCTCGTCGCCAGTGTTGTGAACAGGCAGGGGTCTGGAAGAAAGACACAACTTGGTATTTAGTAAAAAAAAAAAAGAAAGTGTGAAAATTCGTCATGCTGACTACCAAGTATACGTAACTCGTACATCAAGCCGAGACAAGACTATTCCGGTTTTTAGAAGAAATGGGTTCATTGTTATGCGTAAGATGGCCACAACAATAATTTACCTCTGAAAAGGTCAAAGCGTATAGACATTAAGTGTTACATGAGTGATAGATGAGTGTTGTATTAATGCCTACGTGTTTCTCGAAGTAGGAATAACTGGCATGTAAATATTAAAACATATAAACAAAATGTACTCGTGTTACGCACCGTTTGGCTTAAAATATATATTATAATATTCTAAATGATTGATTCTTATCATAGGCCGTTATGTTGTACATAGAAATCAATCTCTCTATCGATCTAAAGTTAGGAGTTTAGTATGTGTATATATATATATATATATATATATATGTATATATATATATATGTATATGTATATTATATTATATTATATTATATATAAGATATAGTGTCATAGAAAGGATCCAAATCAGCAAAGCCTCAGTAAAATATATTTGAAGGTGCTATGCTCAAAGTCAGACACAGCAATTAGATCTTTTAAAATGGTTACAAATACCAATGATCTTTTTTAGAATTTATGATAGATCCTTATCAAAGAAGGTTTGCGCACCGAGAAGCTTCCTTACGGCTTGACAATATGGAAACCCTCCTTTACAGAGGTTCACAAACTATATTTGCTTCAATGAGCTGTTTAACATTTAGTGTCTTATCATATTTTACTTATTTATCGATGGTTGTATTTGTAAATACTGAATGGATAAACGCAGTTTACTACCTCAAAGATTCTTTATTTTTTTGTCTGTTTTTTAAGAGAGATTATCTAATATTAAAAAAATATGAAATCAGTCACCGAAATGGTTGTTGAATTTTACGATCTCCTATTCACTTTATTTCATATATATATTTTTTAAGACGGGGGGGGGGCTGACATACGAAACACGGACTATGCTAGAGTAATGATATAATTTAGAAAGTTATTCTTAATATGGGGGATATATTTTTAACTATTCTGCACTTTCACCAAACAATTTAATAAATAAAAAAAACCCTGATATATGAAATACGGACCATGCTGAAATAATAACGTTATAATTTAGAAAGTCATTCTTAATATAGGGAGAGGAGAGTATTTTAGTATATTATTATGTACTTTCACCTAACAATGTATTAAACAAGAAACTGACACACAGAATACTGACTGTGCTGCAATAATATGTACATATTTATTTGGAAAATCTTTTGAGTCCTATTCTAGAAATTATATAATTTCGCTTAAAATTATAGTTGCGGTAGTGTTTATGGTGGGAAAAGAAACACAGTAATGACGAATTTTCTGTTGAAGCAAGCGTTACCTAATCACTAACCTAGACAATGTATTTAAGTATTTATTTGGGAATTCTAATGATTCATCTTCTAACAGTGAATTCATTTTTCTTAAAATTATGATGGCCTTGGTTGGGAGATGAATTAGTTCATATATGTTGTACAATACCTGTCGAGAGTATGTTAAATTGTTTCAGATATATATTTACATTACCTGTCAGAGGGTAATAAATTATTTAATATATGTGTTGTACATTATCTGTCCTAGGAATTGTAAAATTATTTAATATTCGTGCTTTAAATCACATGTCCTAGGGAAGTTAAAATTATTTCATACATAATATCTATAATTCGCGTCATAGGTCAAATAAAATATTCTTTTGCTCGAGATAGAACATAATATATAGACATAAAAATTCATCTTTGCCTTAGAATAACAGATATGTTCAAAACTTTATATTCTCATTGTTTTATATGGCCCTGAGCAACGCTGGGTGTGCCTGCTAGTCTACAATAAAGAAAAGGAAAGGTTGAATTTTTTAAAAAAATTGACTCCAATGTTGACCTCTTAAAATTTATTGTTTTAGGCTAAAATTGAATTAAAATGTTTAACCTATGTCCAATTAACATACATCTAAAATTTCAAGTATTAAGACCCAACATTTGCGGAGGAGTTCAGTAATAACTGCAAAGATCAACTGTCAACTTTGACCTCTTGCCAGAAAAAATTTCGGCCAAAACCTAATTAAAAGGCTTGCTGCATATCTGAATACATCTTATGTAAAATTTCAAATGCTAAGATGCAAAATTAGGTTTATAGTTTGATAGGGACCTCAACGGAAAGATCTTCAGAACTTTGACACCTTGGGGCCAAATTCTCAACAAAAACAAAAATTATAAAGCTTGCCCTATGTCTGAATGCAGTTTATGTAAAATTTCAAATGTTTAAATAAAAAATTGACTGAGTAATTTGGAAGAGAGGTCAATTTTTAAAAAACTTTTACCCGAATTATGCCCCCTTAGGGCATATATATATATATATATATATATATATATATATATATATATATGTATAGGGCATATATATATATATATATATATATATTCCTGAATAAGCTCGTAAACTATTAAATGAATGATTGTGTATTATTTAGGAATATATATTTTAATATCATGTGAATCTTTCAACATTTACGGTTTGAATATATATATATATATATATATATATATATATATAAGTTGTTTATGCATATATATTCAGAGAAATAACTTATTTTGCAGCATACACGTCTAATAAGCCGATCATTATGAATTTTAAAACACAGTTGCTAGCCGTAAGCGTGCGCAGCATGGCCCAAATCTAATTTAATTCAGTTTTATGCGAGTAGGGAAAAAGGATGGTAGAAGACCAATTTTTATATCTTCGAGTTGTATTTATTTGTTACTATAGTTATTAGACATCAATTCATAAATATTCCGTTTTTTTTTTTTCTTGGGAATAGCTTAAAGTATTAATATCCGCACAATCTACCATTTGTAAATCCACTTTTTCAGATTGTCATTGTTTTCAATTTGATCTATATTTCAATAGAAGTAATTTGAACCAAGGCATCCGCATTTCAATTCCTCCCTTCTTTTATTTGAGACATTTTCTACAACCAAGATGACACAATAGATTTTGATCAAAATTGGAATGCAGTTTCTCGATATAAGCTTTTGTATCATGTTACATTGAGTTGTTCTATCTGAGGTAATAACATTTACTCGTCCTTGCGATTTTTTTTTCAATGGACATTTAATATTACGTTATTCCATGTTGGATTTTAATAAATATCTGATTAACCTATAATATAAATCTTACATGTCTGTATGTATGTATGTATGTATGTATGTATGTATGTATGCATGTATGTATGTATGCATGTATGTATGTATGTATGTCTGTATGTATGTATGTATGTCTGTATGTCTGTATGTATGCATGTATGTATGTATGTATGTATGCATGTCTGTATGCATGTCTGTATGTCTGTATGTCTGTATGTATGTCTGTATGTCTGTATGTATGCATGTATGTATGTATGTCTGTATGTATGCATGTATGTATGTCTGTATGTATGTATGTATGTCTGTATGTATGTATGTCTGTATGTATGTATGTATGTATGTCTGTATGTCTGTATGTATGTATGCCTAAAACTTTCGACAGACGTGCCGGACTTTTACATTAAGATTAATTCTTTCACCCTCAACAGGGCACATTTCAACAGAGGTCGCATTTTCGCCGATATTTTCGAAAGTCATTCCCTCTTTCGATGGGCTAGGCTTAATATAAACTTTCGCCACTTCCGGTTTGGCGATGAGTGCAACAGCAAAGACGTCACGTTATTTTTTTCATGTTATTTTCCTTTTTCGCGGTAGGGGTTCGAGCCTGGCTGCCTACTAAAACATTTTTTTAAAGTTTTGCTCAACACACACTCCCAAACACCCGGGCAACACCGGGCACCCAGGCTAATATTAAATAAAAATATTAATTTAATAAAGTCCGGTAAAAGCAGAAAACACACAAATATATACAGACTAGCATTTCACCCCGGCGTTGCCTGGGTTTTTGGAGGTGTATGTTGAGCAAAAGAAAAAAAAAGCAGGCAATTTTTTAAAACTTTGACCCCTATTATGACCCCCCCTTAACCTTTATTGCTTTGGGCTCAAATTAGGTTATTATGTAAGATCCATGTCCAAGAAACCTATATCTAAAATTTCAAGTTTTTAGACCCAAAATTGGTGGAGGAGTTTAGTAGAGTTTTTAAAGGTGAAATCGTTGAACATTGACCACTTAACAGCCAAATTTCTGGCCGAAAACAGCTCACATTGATTTTCACAAATCTCAGTATCCTGCATATCAAATTTCGTGTCTGTAGACTGAAAATTGACAGAGTTATTGCGTAGAGAAATGTACACAGACACACAGACATACACCTTCACTTTTATAGATATATAGATTAATTGAAAATGTTCACACAACATGTTATAAACGACAGCTGAGACTGTGCTAATTTTACATAAGATGTTTCAAAAGTAATGTCTCCCTTTTTTTTATTCCACTTTAATGAATTGGAAAGAATTGCAAATTGCCTTGTTAAGATAACTGAATTGATGTGCATTCATAACCTGAAAATGTTATCTCTTTGTTGCAGTTACACCTGTCATTAACGTGCTTCAGAAGCAGAGATGTGCCATTGAATTCCTAGTAAAAGTGGTTGGTGGTGACTACGTAGGGAAATAAATTCTGGGGGGCAAAACGTTGCTTCTTTTACGATTTCTTTTACAATTCATGTTTTTACAGACCTTCAATTTTTTTTTTATTAAAAAAAATAGGAGACTTAAGTTTGAGAACGGACTTAGTATGGCAAATCCTGCACGGGAATCAGACGCATCGTGCTTTTCTACACATGCGGAAATATACATTTATACGTTAATGTCGGTTTATTTTTAGGGTGTGGATATCCATCTGTTGGTGGTGCAGATTGTAACGAATAAGGTTGGAAGGTTCCATGTTTTAGTTTGGATACAAGCTGATGTTATCTATATCATATTGTTTTCCCTTAATAAATCCCTACACCGTATTGAGTATAATATAATAATCGTTGGAGTCTTGCATCTATAATAAGTAATATAAAATTGCATGAAATAAAAGATCATATTTTAACATATTTTATGAAAAAAACACGCCGCGTGGGCACTATAATAAACTAGCAGCAGTATAATAATAGAGAAATAGTCATACGAAATGTGAAACTTGCATAAAATAAAATATCGTATTACAGCGTATTTGAAGACAGATCAATGCAGGGCGGCCTGCTTCTCTATATATATTGATATGTCTTATATATATATTGATATGTCTTATATATATATATATATATATATATATATATATATATATATATATATATATATATACAAGCATTTCAGCCCGGCGTTGCCCGGGTGTTGAGATGAGTATGTTGAGAACCCCCCCCCCCGAAAAAAAACAGTCATTTTTTTAAATTTTGATCTCTATTATGACCCCTTAGCATTTATTGTTTTGGGCTCAAATCAAGTTATTAACTCCGAGTCATATTCAAGAAACGCATATCTAAAATTTCAAGTATTTAGACCCAAAATTATCGGAGGAGTTTGGTAGAGTCCTCAAAGGTCAAATCGTTGAACTTTGATCCCTTAACAACCAAATTTCTGGTCGAAAACGGATTACAAAGATTTTCCCAAATCTCAGTACCCTGTATATTTAATTTCGAGTCGGTAGGCTGAAAATTGACAGAGTTATTGCGTAGGAAAATGTAGACAGACACACAGACACGTTCACTTTTATATATATAGAATATATATATATATATATATATATATATATATATATATATATATATATATATGCACACGCACGCACAGGCACACACACGTATCAATCTATCTATCTATCTATCTATCTATATATATATATATATATATATATGTATATATATATAAGTGAATGTGTCTGTGTGTGTGTGCGTCTGTGTGCGTGTATGTCTCTGTGTGTGTGTCTGTGTACATTTCCCTACGCAATAACTCTGTCAATTTTAATCTTACAGATTCGAAATTTGATATACGGGGTACTGAGATTTTGGAAAATCGATGTGATTAGAAGTCAGACAGAAATTTGGCGATTAAGGGTCAAAGTTCAACGATTTGACCTTTGAGAACTCTACCAAACTCCTCCGACAATTTGGGTCTAAACACATTAAATTTTAAATATATGTTCCTTGGACATGGATCTAACTTATTAACTTTATGTGAGCTCTAACCAATAAATTTTATGGGGTTATAATAGGGGTCAAAGTTAAAAAAATTGATCTTTTTTTTTTTTTTTGCTCAGCATACACCTCCAAACACCCGGGCAACGCCGGGCTGAAATGCTAGTATATCTATAAAAGTGAACGTGTCTGTGTGTCTCTGTGTCTGTCTGTCTGTGTGTTTGTGTACATTTCCCTACGCAATAACTCTGTCAATATTAAGTGTACAGACTCGAAATTTGATATACAGGGTACTGAGATTTGTAAAATCGATGTGATCGGTGTCGGCCAGAAATTTGGCTGTTATGTGGTCAAGGTTCAACGATTTGACGCTTGAGAACTCATCCAAACTCCTCTGACAATTTTCAGTCTAAACACTTGAAATTTTAGATGTAGGCTCCTTGTTCATGGATCTAACTTAATAACTTGATTTGAGCCCAAAACAATAAATGTTAAGGAGTCATAATAGGGGTCAAATTTTTAAAAATGACCTGTGTGGTCTCAACCAATTTACTCAGAGAATTTCTGGTTGAAACATTTGAAATTTGAGATAAAGGGTATACAGAGATTTGGCATGCTTTTTACTCGGTTTGGGTCGAAACTTTTTAGTTACCAATATATAAATGTATGTATGTATGTATGTATGTATGTTTGCATGTCTGCCTAAAACTTTCGACAGCGGCCACGGATTTTATCCTGATCAGTATTGTTTTAAAGTCCGACCTTTCAGACGAGAAATATCACAAAATTGGCTAAAAACATTACTATCTTTACCTTCAACTTGAAACTTTTCTACAGGGGGGGGGTCGCTTTTTTTCGCCGATATTTTTAAAAGTCATCCTCTCCTTTCAATTGTCTAGTCTTATTTTTTTTTTTAAATATAACTTCCGGTTTAGCGGTGATCGTAACAGCATAGACGTCAGGTTTTCCCCCGTTTTTTCCTCCTTCGCGGTACAGGTTCAAGCCTCCCTTCCTACTGCAACTTTTTTTTTTGGGGGGGGGGCTTTTTTTGCTCAACAGACACTTGCAAGCACCCGGGCAACGCCGAGCTGATATGCTAGTATATCTATAAAAGTGAACCTGTTTGTGTGTGTGTGTCTGTCTGTCTGTGTACATTTTCCTATGCAAAAATTCTGTCAATTTTTTCATCTACAGGCTCGAAATTTGATATACAGGGTACTGAGATTTGGGAAAATCGATGTTATCCGGTTTTGTGCCAAAAATTTGGTGTTATGGGGTCAAAGTTCAACGATTTGCCCTTTGAGAACTCTACCAAACTCCTCCGACAATTTTCGGTCTAAGCACTTGAAATTTTAGATATAGCTTCCTTGGACACGATCTCACTTAATAACTTTATTTGAGCCCAAAACAATAAATGTTAAGGAGTCATAATAGGTGTCAAATTAAAAAAAAAATTACCCTTTCTTTTGTTTTTCTTTTCTTGCTAAACATACACCTCCAAACACCCGGGCAACGCCAAGTACCCATTCTAGTATATATATATATATATATATATGTGTGTATGTGTGTGTGTTTGTCTGTGTGTGTGTGTGTGTGTGTGGTGTATGTGTGTGTGTGTATGTGCGTGTGTGTGGTGATTTTATTTACTATATATACTAGCATTTTAGCTCGGCGTTGCCCGAGTGTTTCGAGGTGTATGTTGAGCAAAAAAAAAAAAAAAAAAAGACGGTTATTTCTTTTAATTTTGACCTCTGTTTTGACACTTAACATTTATTGTTTTGGGCTCAAATAAGTTATTAACTTATAGGTTTCTTGGGGATAGATCTATCTAAAATTGCAAGTGTTTATACCTAAACTTGTCGGAGAAGTTTGGTAGAGTGTTCAAAGGTCAAATAGTTAAAGTTTGATCCCTTACCAGCCAAATTACTAGCCGAAAACGGATTGCAAAGATTTTCCCAAATCTCAGTACCCTGTATTTCAAATTTCGAGTCTGTAGACTGAAAATTGACAGAGTTATTGCGTAGGAAAATGTAGACAGACACACAGACACACAATCTCAGAGAGAGAGACACACACACAGACACGTTCACTTTTATATATATAATAGGTTTATTCATGTTTATTTTATTTATTATGTATTTATTTATTTATGGTTATTTTACAGTAGATATATAATAAAAGGCTTTATTATCGAAATAACATAAAAACTAGTTTTCCTTACTGCTTTTTATTTTTATAGAACTATTTAGTTGACTTAAGAATTCCCAGCATCAAATGTTGAATGGTGCATCAAGGTTCGTTTATTTTCGTGTACTTTTACTCCTTGTACGTTTTTAGGTTTCATTATTTTTGAAAAATAATTGTTTTACATGTTATAATAAGCCGGAATTTAACTGAATATGTTATACATGGTTCTCCCTCTCCCTCTCTCCCTCTCCTCCTCTTCCTTTCTCTTTCTCTCTCTCTCTCTCTATTTCTCTCTCTCTCTCTCTAATCACGTAGTTGTATTTACTACGTTCACAAAAGACAATATTATGTGATTTACAGTTTTTCATAATGGAAGTTGTAAACCTCGTGTCGACCCCATGTAAAAAAATGACAAAGATCTAGGACGTTTTAATAGACATGATAATTTATTTGTACTTACTAGATTCGTAATGGAGGGTAATATTATTAATGTGGACACCAGGGCTTTATTGCAGGACAGGTCTTTTAAATATGTTAAATTCCTGCTGGAATTATTTCTGTTGACAAGTAATTAACCTGCTATCCTTGTGCATTGAATATTTTTATAGAACATGGACTAATTTTACTCGTAATAATAATCAAGGAAGTCGACTGTCATTCAAAACATTAATTACAGTTCAAAATTAAATTCTTACATAAAAAGCAACTGCTTCATTGCAGCAATAAAAAAACACACAGCCGTCTTTAAGACGAATAATAAATTTTATTCATAACTTGCATTGGTCCTTTTTTGAGAGCGTTAATTCGTCCGTTCATCTGCTCGCCATTTTATATTAATTTATTTTACAAGAATGTCACCGCTTGTCAAGGAAACTTAAGGAGGAGGGTTAATTAATGTAGAAAGATCGGAAATCAACACCACAATGACAAGTGTTGGTGGAAATGTGGACAAATGTAATTATTTAAAATAGCGGCTCAACAAGAATTTGTTGGTATTGGACTTGAAAACGCCCATTTTTTAGTCAGCTGGAAATAAGCCGGGTTGAATAGAGTTCAACATGCGAGGAGTTCTAGGAAACAAAGTTTCTCAAGGGAATTAGCGTTTAGTTGGTAACGGTTGTAGTCAGACGAGTGCTTGTTGTGAATGGTTTGCATGGGGAGATCATAGTTCCTATGAAAATAATAATAGAGCAGAGATAGACTTGCAACGTCTCTTTTGTGAAAAGATGGTTGTAATAGAGAAAAGGACATCACCTACTAGATTTCGAAACTGCATTTGCAGCTGCACTGTTTGAAATGTACAAATATTTAGAATAGAATTTAAATATATGTAATCTATTACACTGTCTAGAAAGTTCGAGCGGATTTTTAGTAGTGCAGTTTTCGAGACATTAGCTATATGTATATATATATATATATATATATATATATGTATATATATATATATTTATATATATATATCACTTCCAGAGAAAAATGCTTGGACCATGCATCCATACGTTCGATGTATATACAAAAAAGATAATACGAGAAATTGAAAAAATAAAAAAACGGTATCCCTAAAGAGAAACTTTCTGGGTTTTTTTTTAAACAATGTTTGCCTCAATAATATATATATATATATATATATATATATATATATATATATATATATATATATATATATATATATATATATATATTATTCAGGCAGACATTGTTAAAAAAACCCAGAAAGATTCTCTTTAGGAATACCGTTTATATATATATATATATATATATATATATATATATATATATATATATATATATATATTTCTGTAGAAAGAAATACATTTTCTTATTAAATATCAATATGATTACAGAGCAATATATAGAATAAATGACAAAAATTTATATTCCAAAATTCATGATGTTGACCTCTTATAATTTATTCCTTTAAATCAGTTGATTTATACAATTCTTGACAGTACCTGTTTCGTAGCGCAAAATCAATCAATTAATTATTATATCAATTAGTGAATCCATTATGCCCTTAACTCATCAGAAAATATAGCAACAATCAATCCGTAAAAATTTTGCGCTACGAAAGAGATACTGTCAAGAATTGTATAAATCAACTGATTTAAAGGAATAAATTATAAGATGGTCAACATTATACATTTTGGAATATAAATTCTTGTCATTTATTCTCTCTCTCTCTCTCTCTCTCTATATATATATATATATATATATATATATATATATATATATATATATATATATATATATATATTTAAAAGAGTGTAGCCATCAACAATTGTGGGTTTTTCAGCCTTTTATTATATTTTTAATCATATGATAAAAGTCTGAAAAACCCACAATTGTTGATGGCTAAACTACACAACCATCACTTATATATATATATATATATATATATATATATATATATATATATATATATATATATATATATATATATATATATTAAATTACTTTAAATTCACATTAAATACTGTTTATATTACTGTTTTTATTACAAGGTAAATTTCTTCATAAATGTTCTGTATTTGATTAAAGAAAGTATTTATCCAAACAATTTTTTCTTGATAATAAATTTAAAATGTTTTCAAACACCTTCCGCAGTGGAATTTTATTTACTAAAAAATTAAAGCAAGAATGAAAACAGAAGCATTAGCATCCGAATTATTCTTTCCATTTTAATTATTTTTCTTTCTAAAGCCAACTAAGAAACCAATTTTATTTGCATACTTGAGTGGGCAAATCACCAAAACGAAGAAGGGAAGGTACTAAGAAATATATGCTATTTTATTACTGTCTTCTATTAAGTTTTTACATTTAAAAAAAATCACCTAAAAAGCGTATTATTAAAGAAAAAAGTACTGAAAGGTTATTTATTTTTAATAGACGGCCATTACTTATAAAGGCCAAAACGCCACTCGAGAATAAGGGTGAATGAGTGTCAGGAAACACGTTAGACAACACCATGATAATATGTCATATTGGAACTTATGGTAGTGTTTTAAAATTTGTTTAAATAAACAAACACTACACAAGGACGAAGCTGATAGGAACCATATTATAGACAGCTGGGTAGCAACCTCACGATATTGTGTTCCACAGACGGGCAGTTCCCGGCAATTAACTTTGATCATGGAATTTACATCTAGTTTTTGGTACAGATACTTTCAAAGGTAAATTATTAGCGGTTGTAGTTAGACGAATATCTGCTGGGAAGGTTCTACAAGGAGTGGGATCATAGATAGAAGCTTAGAGCAGAGATAGATTCGCTACGTCTATCCTGTGAGAAAGAGGAAAGAAGTTGGAGAAAAAAGTTTCGCAAACTTCATTTTGCTAGCGTATACAAATCTTGCGTTTTCTAATGAACAGCTTATTTGTAAATTTCATGCAGACGTACGATATCGTTCCTTAAGGAAAGTGTAACGGCTCGAGTAAGTTTTCATTACAACAGATCGGATGCTACACTATCCCATCAAAAAAGAGAAAATAAGACACGAGATAATAATAGCATAAAAGCAAACAATAAAAACTAAAATATCCTCGTAAAATAGACAATGCGAACCCTGGAATATTAGCGAATTTGAATAACCCATAACAAAACAGATAATTAATTACCTTTACTTTGAACAGAAATATTGAACTGGACATTAAAAACATTATACATTAGTCTTAAATAGTATAGTAAAATAGAACTGAACATTAAAATGTGGTATAATAATACATGAATAGAAGGAATAAGACAGTTTTGAATGACACATACCAAATGTCCATTAGTAATGAATTTTATAATCATGTTGTTTTGACTGAGTGATTGAATGTTTTTTTAAGTGAGGTTGGAGTTTGTTTCTGGCATGTCTTTGTTGAGAAATTTAGTAATATCTGTACACACACACACACACACACACACACACACACACACACACACACACACACACATATATATAGTAATTTATAAAATATATATGGCGATTAAGCTACACTGAATATTCTGCGTTTCATCCACTATAGGATTCGTCAGGCTTAACTAGCTCTACCTATGTATTGAGCACTTTTGAAGTAAATACTTAAAGTTTACGCATAAATCTATACTTTCGTATATTAAATTTATGTGAGTAAATGAAGTAGTTATATATATATATATATATATATATATATATATATATATATATATATATATATATATTTAAAGTGATGGTTGCGTAGTTCCAACCAGAAAAAAAATGTATATTTAAAAGAGTGTAGCCATCAAGAATTGTGTTTTTTTTATATAGATTTTTATCATATTTTTATTTTAAAATATTTTTATAACGCGTTTCAAGCTTTGGTTTGCTTTCTTCAGATATTTTCATGAAAACGTTTTTTTTTAAATGGGAGTTTGAAATGTTATTTCTACATCTGCTGATACTAAATGTGTTTTTCAGAGTGATGTGGTCTCAGACATTCTGTCCCCAATAGTAAGTTTTGGTAGTGTCCGGTCAGAGTTCATTTCAAAGAGGGGGTTTGGGGTCCATTTGGTGAAGGTTTTTTATGTTTTTTTTCATGACTTTCTTTCCCCATGTATAGCACACATCTACACACAATCACCCATATAATATATGTATATACACACATGCACACGAATACGTACGCAGGCATATACACATATACACACGCACATACATAGAAATATATGTAGGAACATACATATATACATACCCACCTACACACTCACACACGTACTCACACACATCCACCCACTAATATATCACACACAAATTGATTATTTTTATTTATTTATTTATTTTTATTTATTTTTTTTTATTTTATTTTAATTTATTTACTTTTTTATATTTTTAATTTTTATATTTATTTATTTATTTTTTTTCCAATCAAAACACGCATGCATATATGTACTTAATCATTCAAACATAAGTATACGCACACATACAAGTAAGATGGAGAATAGGTAGGAGAACATATATATATATACACACACGCACACACATATACATGCACACACATATATATATACATACATGTATGCACATACACACTCACATGCAGCGTGTATGTGTGTGTGTGTGTGTCAAACCTTGTTGGAGTGGAAGCTATAATTTGATGCTATGGTTTCAAATGATCTGAAAGAACAGCAAGGGGAGACTTGATTCCAAATATTTCTCATATTTTTGTTCTTTTTTACATTTTACCCTTACCAAGGTATTGTACAAATTTGATAGAGGGGGTTACTATCAGGGGCATTAGTTGCAGGTATGCTATGGAGATAGTTGAGCAGCAAGATGAATAAAGCATGCTCAAATTTGCCTGCATTTATATATATAGTATCCTGGCAGACCAGCTTTAGTTTTGCCGCTTTAGGATGACTTTTGCTTTGTTGTCTCAACTTTTTCCTTGCCAGGACTTCATATATATATATATATATATATATATATATATATATATATATATATATATATATATATATATATATATATATATATATATATATATAAGAAATTTATTACTGTGAGTCCAGAATGAGTTTACATATTGTTTCAACTAAAGGAAGATCACCAAAGAGAGGAAATATCCAACTAGCATCGTCAGAAAATTCATAGATGGACATCTATGAATTCTTTCTCATCCTTGTGTCACGTTTTCCCACCCTGAGAGGGATACAAAGAATATCTAACTTTATCCTCGCGGACAAGCATGCAAATTGGAACAACTAAAGAAACGATTCAATTGTGTAGGAATCTCTCTTTTCATTCGAACTGTGATTATTAGTACGACAAGCAACCGGACATCGCCGATGCAAAAAGTAGCACTTTACATTCAACTGCTACTAAAAACGAAACAAAATAAAATTACTTCGTCTAATTTCGTGTCCACTTATCGTACGCAGCGGCCTCTAATGTCGAAACAAAAGATCAAAATTGTCAGCGATTTTAGATTTCAGCCTTTGATCTGACATCCTATGGAATTAAGAGTAGACAATTCACCCAATTTTATATGATTACTTATCAACAACCCACAAACTGACATATTTTTTCCTATTAATACAAACATTTTTTTGCTCTCTGCCTTCAGACTAAATTATCTCAACCTTTTACGCATCTAATTCGAACACAGAATTTTTTTTTCTATCGCTCTTTTTCCGGTACTCCCATTCTAACCCAAACTCCAAACGTCTGTCAGTCGTTCTTTCGGTATATCTCTGTTTGTGTTGGTTTTCATCTCCCCCTCTCTTTCCATGTTTATCTCATCCTATCTCTTTCTCTCTCCTCTCTCTCTCTCTCTCTCTCTCTCTCTCTTGACATCTCTCTTTCCGTCAGTTTTTTCTCTCCTTGTCTTCGTTTCTCTGTTTTGGTTTTTATCTTTCTATCTCTGTTTTCTTTCTGTGTTTTGCTCTCTCTCTCTCTCTCTCTCTCTCTATCTATCTCTCTCTTTCTCTCCCTCTCACTTGCTCTCTTTCTTTCTTTCTCTCTCTCTCTCTTTCTCATTTACTCTCTCTCTCTCTTCGCTTTCTGTCTTATTGTCGTCGTTTATCTGCGTCTTGGTCTCTTGATTTTGATCTCTGTCGTTCAGTCTTTCTGAGTCTTAGCCTCTCTCTTCCTGTCTTCAACTCTTTCTCTTAAGTTTGATCTTTCGCTGTCCCTCTCCCTCTTTTATTCTTTGTCTTTGCATCTCTCTCTCACCCATTTTCTACTATGTTTGTATCTCTCTCTATCTATTGCTATCTCTATTAATTACTCTCCGTTACTTGTTCTCTCTATATGTATCTCTATCTCTGTCTCCTCTCTCTCTCACTATTTATCTATCTATCTATCTCTCCCTATGCATTTCGTACTGTTTTATTTTCCAAGATATACTTTACGTCTGAAGCAACACAAAAGATGGAAGAACAAAACAGTGGAATGTGTTATTTATTATCTGTCGCCTGATGCGCTCTGATTCATGTCGATTTGATTTTAAGTGTTTTGTTTCATGGGACATCAACTGTTTTGTATCATCTACTGCCGAAGCAAATCAAATTAATAAGAAAAAATATGCTTCAAATTCTAATTTCCAAGGTTTACTCAAATCTCTTTTGTATAAACATGGTTGATAGATGAAATTATCTTGTCATCATACGTTTTATAAATAAATTCTACTTCAGCCATAGATTGGACCCTGACTAATACTACCACTGCTCCGAGTCAAAGAGCGCCTGAGAGCAATGCCACCCATAGGATAACTCGAGATCCATCAAAGCTCTCTAATTGAAAAAAACAACAAAGCAGAAAACAGAGAGACAAATGACAAACCGAGAAAAGAGAATTGGGAAGAGAGACAACTCCACGGAAGATTCATAAGAATGACAAAAGACGACAATAACGAAAACATGGATGCGAAAATAACATATAAACCGAGAAACTGAATCTCTAATAACTGCAGCACAAGATAACTCGATAAGAACCAACCATATCAAAGCAAGAATCGATAAAACACAAGAAAACAGCAAATGCAGACTCTGTGGGCAAAGAGACGAAACGATAAACCATATAGTAAGTGAATGCTGCAAACTGGTTGAAAAGGAATACAAAAACAGGCATGACAAAGTGGGGAGGTCGGTGCACTGGGAATTGTACAAACGATTGCATTTTGAGCGTACAAGCCTAAACCCGCAACAGCACTCGAAAACGAGAACCACAAAATCCTATGGGACATGGACATACAGACAGACAAACCCATCCAAGCAAGAATACCACATGTCGTAATAATTAACAAGAAAGAAAAATCCTGTCAAATCGTAGACTTTGCTGTCCCAGCTGACCACAGGGTGAGTATGAAAGGAGAAACGAAGCAAATACACAGAGTTAGCCAGAGAGTTAAAAGAGATTTGGATGATCAAGAAAATCAAAATCGTACCGATAATAGTAGGAGCACTAGGAACAATTCCGAAAAAAACTTCGAAAAAAGAATGTCAGAAATTGGAATCAGAGGAATAACTGCAAAAGTACAACGACTAACGATAATGAAAACGACTGAAATATTAAGGGAAGCCCTTGAATGCAGAGAATAATACAAGATGACAATATAACGAATAAGCGTTACAGGGAATGAAGAACACCGCAGGTGCATATCTACAAGTTCTACACCCCCATCGTGCACCCCCCCATAGTTTCATCATCGCTCCTCCCAATACAAAAGTGGCACCAAAGATCTGAGAAGGGTCAAGAAGGACTGAAAGACCGAGGAGAGAGCGCCAGCCAAACCTCAGCTGGACAAGCGCAAAGAGAACTGGGACTTTGGGGAGGCTTAGTGACACTCAAATTCCAGTATAAACCAATGCCCACTACCGGCGAGAAATCAATGGTAAGAGGCTGTTGCGATGATGCAAATCCATTTGCTTATGCTATCGAAGGAGGTGGAGAGAACTGGACGTCTGGGGAGACTTGTTTTCGCTCAGCCTCCAGAGAACACCACAGGTTTCCAATCAGATCGTTTGTTGATTGTGTGAAAGCTCCATGTGAGCCAATAATAATAATAATAATAATAATAATACCCGTTTTCTTGCTATACAAGGCATATTGGTACCTTGAACGTAAGGAGCTACTATTTGTTATCGTGTTCATGAGGGTATGTGGGGAATTGAGCAGCGAGGTTCCTGTACTCATCATTTGAACTTCTGTAAATACATTCAGGTAAACCGAAAACTATGAAGAAATTCAGGGATAATACAAGACATGTAGGCTTTTTTAGCATACAGAAACCTCAGCAGTAAAGTGACGGGAGTTGGAAATATATAAATGGAGGTTGAACAAGTGATATGAAGTCATCGGAGTGCATTCTGCTAAAGTAATTGCAAAACAGGCACAGGGATACAAAATTGCGACGATGGGGCAAAGGTTGGAGTTCGACCTATTTGATTGTAAAATCTTTTTATTGACGCTGTCTTAGAATTAGAAAATAGTGATGTGACAACAATACAAGATACATTGACGATTTGACTATCTGGTAGAATTATTTTTCTAGCACAGTTGACGGAGCCAATTTCCTTGCATTCTTTATTATTATTATTATTATTATTATTATTATTATTATTGTTATTATTATTATTATAATTATTATTATTGTTGTTGTTGTTGTAATTATAATTATTATTATAATTATTATTATTATTGTTGTTTTTATTATTATTGTTATTATTATAATTATTATAATACTTATTATTATAATTATTATTATTGTTATTATTATAATTATTATTATACTTATTATTATTATCATAATTATTATTATTGTTATTATTATTTTTGTTATTATAATTATTGTTATTATTATTATAATTATTATTATAACTATTATTATTATCATGATTATTATTATTGTTATTATTATAATTATTGTTATTGTTATTATAATTATTGTTATTATTATTATCATAATTATTATTATTATTGTTATTATTATTGTTATTGTAATCATTATTATTATTATTGTTATTATTATAATTATTATTATTATTGTTGTTATTATTGTTGTTGTTATTAATATAATTATTATTATTAGTATTATTATTATTGTTATTGTTTTTGTTGTTATTATTATTATTGTTATTATTATAATTATTATTATTGTTATTATTATTATCATAATTATTATTATAATTATTATTATTGTTATTATTATCATTATTGTTATTATTATAATTATTAATATTGTTATTATTATTATTGTTATTATTATAATTATTATAATTGTTATTATTATTATAATTATATTTATTATTATTATCATAATTATTATTATAATTATTATTATTGTTATTTTTATTATTATTATTGTTATTATTATAATTATTAGTATTGTTATTATTACAATTATTATTATAATTATTATTATTATCATAATTATTATTCTTATAATTATTATAGTTATTATTATTATTATTGTTATTATTATAATCATTATTATTAATATTATTATTGTTGTTATTGTTTTTGTTGCTATTATTATCATTGTTATTATTATTATTGTTATTATTATTGTTATTATTATAATTATTATTATTATAATTATTATTGTTGTTATTATTATAGTTATTATTATTGTTATTGTTATTAATATTATTGTTATTATTATTGTTATTATTATTATTGTTATTGTTATTGTTATTATTATTATTGTTGTTATTATTATTATTGTTATATTATTATTATTGTTGTTATTATTGTTGTTATTATTATCTTTATTATTATCATTATTATTATTATTGTTATTATTATTGTTATTATTATTGTAATTAATATTATTATTGTTATTGTTATTGTTATTATTATTGTTGTTAATTTTATAATTGTTATTATTATTATTATTATTATTATTATTATTGTTATTATTATTATTATTATTGTTATTGTTATTTTTGTTATTATTATTATTGTTGGTCTTATTGTTATTATTATTATTATTTTTATTTTTGTTATTATTATTATTATTGTTGTTATTATTGTTATTATTATTATTGTTATTGTTGTTATTATTATTATTGTTGTTATTATTATTGTTGTTATTATTATTATTATTATTATTGTTGTTGTTTCTGTTGTAGTAAGTAGTAGTAGTAGCAGCGGCGGAAATAGTAATTTAATTAAAGCCTATATTCTGCTGCTGATCGCCCAAGGACGTTTCATGCAAGTGTTTCTTATTAATTTTTGTATCATAGGTAATATTTTTGTTAAAGTAGTAGTGTAGGAGTAGCTGTAGGAGTAGGTGGAGAAGAAGGAGAATGAGAATAAAAGAGGGAGGAGGAAGAGGAGGAAGACTATCCCCTCTTATACCCCCGACATTCCAAAGGCGTTTCTATACATATATGTTATAATTCTGGCAAATATAATTTGAAAATCTAAGTCCTCTGACGTATCCATCACCCGATGGATCACAACCATTACATTTCATCAAATGGATATAGAATTATGTCGTATTTTCTGGGACGAGAACTTTATCCTGCCACCCTATAATATATATATATATATATATATATATATATATATAATATATAATTTTGCAAATTTAAATATCATATGGTGTATTTTCTTATATTCTACAATTTTTCGTAACCGTTTGGACGAAGGCAACGTTGAATTATGTTCTGATTAAACTTTAATAATGAAATAAAATAAATGCAGCTGAAATATCTAGACCTACTGAGTTCCACCTGTCGCAAGTAATAGTTTTATGAAACCAAACTTACCGCTAGAACATTCAGAATTATTGAAGGGAATGCAACTATATAACAGTGA
>NC_136491.1:50617990-50627990 GCF_053919585.1 Euprymna scolopes
GGGTTCAATTGTCTGCTAAAGGACCTCACCCCCTCTCCCAAGAGACAGCTAAGGATGACGATCCTAAAGAAAACCCAGAGAGAGAATTATAGCTAATTGCTCCCAGGGGAGGGGGGACCCTGGCCGTCTGAGTCTTGAAAAAATGCGAGAGGAGGCAATGTTTAAAAATAAGCCCGGCAAAGCTAAATATGTCGAGATAGTTAATCTAAAAAACAAATTAGACGCCCAAAGATCAACCACGCCCAAATCACCTAGCAAACCTCAATCCTAAACAAAGCACAAAATTACAACTCTCAACCTCAGCATACAGTCCCCGACAAAAACAAAACCCCGGTCACAAGCAAAACGTATACCTTATCCAGTCACATATGCCCTCCTCCAGTAACAACCTAAACTGATTCCTTCTAGCCCCCTTAAAAATACTAAATCTCACTCTTCTCCTGTTCCTTCTACTTCGGTCACTCTCATAATACTCCTCCTGAATCCCCTGCAAAACACACACCATTATGGACATTGACAACTCAGCAACACTTAAAAGAGAGAGAAAAACACTCTATCTCCTCGGTAACGGAAATTTGTATTAGTGAGGCACAAATTACTAAGTGTCTATTTTAGAGGGGTAGATCTTTCCAAACTAATAGAATTCAAGGTGGTGTCTAGAAAACCAGTTAATAACCGCAGCAATTCTTCAAACAATAAAATAATTCTAACAGTTATTCGAAAAAATTGAGAGGTAAAGGCCTATGGATTTGTTAGAAGAAGAAAATGAAGCATTTGAAATTTCTTCGCCTTTGGTTATTTGTACAGATACACACATTCATAATGTAAGTAAATGTTGTATTGAGTGGGTCGCTGTAAATTCTTATATAGGATGGCCAAATTAACATATCTGTTGCATGTCGCCGGTATTTCTCGTGATGGGCTAAATAACATTCAGATGAGTACTTATTCAATCTCGAGAGCTGTCGGCATCGCTAACGACCGCAATGTTAGTTTCCATTTCCTAACCCTAAGACACCATAATGGATCTCAAGCGAGCTAATTTGAATGTCCGGGGGCTAAGGGCCGACTCGGAAAAATTTCGCTTAAACCTGGACCTGCATTACCTCGGAGTGGATATCCGTTGCTTTCAAAAAACGCATCTCATTTCAGGTGACAATTTGGGTGCACTGTCTAAGACAAATTGCGCTTACTCAGGGTACTTTAATTCTCATTAAAGAAGTGTTTCTTGGCTAGTTAAAAGGTCTTTAGATGCATCGTGTTACCCGTGCTACATTGATCCGGAGAAGAGACTGCGCGTATTGTGTGTTACCATAAAAAATAGGACGTTTCGTTTTATTGGCGTTTATGTCACATTGAGCATGCTGCTTTTTTTGGCGAATCGAGCAGTTCATGAGTATTTATCGAACGTTATTTTAGCGAGAGACTGGAAGGTTGTCCGGGATCCTGATTTAGATCGATTTAGGTTACCTTCTTAGCGTACTAACAGAGATCGGGATGTTATTTTATTTCGTGAATTTGTGGATAAGTTTGATCATATTGACAAATTCAAAAATGAAAAGCCCCGTTATTTAGTGTGGATTTGGACAGGTAAGCGGTACTCCAGCGCGGTAAAACTCTCGAGCTATATCGACCGGTTTTTAGTTAGGAGATTCGACCAAGGAGTATTAAATTGTCAAAGTTTTCACAATATAGTTTACTCGGATCACCAACTTGTTCGTGTACGGGTAAACTTAGATAAGACTTTAAAGAGAGTCGGTCTTAACTAGCCTCCATTCATCGATAGTCTGCCCACGAAGTGTATTTGCGATTATCGCATATCTTTGTTCCCTTGCTGACATTTTTATTTAACTCATTCTTTTGGAACGGCTCAATCGCCAAGCACTTGTGCAGATGTTTCGAAAAAGCAAAGATAGTCAGGATGGGTTAAATAATTATCGGCTCTTAACAATGTTTAACGCTAAATTAAATAGTTTGGCCAAGATTCTTGCCAATCGTTTGCAGCTTGTCTTTGCTAGTCTAATTAGCCTCGAGCAAACTTGTGTCGTGAAGGGGAGAACAATCTAGGATAACTTGCATTCGATGCTCTTGATGAAAAAAAAGTCGACACTGCAGCCGTGCTGATCAATTTTGATCAGTTCCAAGGCTATTATAGGGTGGACTATCGTTACTTGGGGGGGTGACTGTTTTGTCCGTGGCCTATTGGGCCCACAGCTTTGCTCTTGGGTTCAATTCCTTCATCCCTATCCCGCGGTGATGGAAGAAGTAAATGGAAAGAGATCGAAACCATTCAGCTGATACCGATATATTCGTCAAGGTTGTCCTTTATCAAAATAAACTGGGAAAAAGTATTTGTGTTTGCGCATCGGTGTCTTTATCTGAAGCGATGGGCCTTGCAAGATACTCGGCGTCTGGTTCGGTCCTGACCTTCAGCTGGAGAAAAATTGGTCAGAGTTTCTGAATGCAGTTCAGTCTGCTGTTAATCTGTGGATCAGAAGAAACCTTTCGTTAAAGGGGAGAGCGGAGGTTTGCATATCGTACATCTATCCAATCTTTACTCCCCGTCTTTTCGTTCTTCCTCTCCCGTCAGATACACCACTATATTGGCAGCGGGCTCTTTTCAAGATCTTGTGGCTTGAAAAAACCCCTTATGTTCTGTCGCGATATCTATTATCTGCATCCTCCTGAAGGCAGTTGGGGTACATCAAATGTGGAGATTTGTCTGCACACGATTCGGTTTTATTACAAGGATCGAATTTGTACACAAAGAGATGGAAACGGTACCCTTTGAAAAGAAGACACTAAGAGAGCCTTTTCGGTTTTGCGAAATTTGCACTCATCCGAGGAAGAGACACCCGGGTTGCTCCGAGGCGAGTGCTTCTTCTATCGCCAAAGTCGTCGTGATTTGAAGTTCCGTCTAAAAGTGAAAGAAAGCCTCTCCGGTATTCTGCTGTTGTCCCGAAAAGCATTATATCGAGTGTTAATGAAGGGGTTCGTTAGGCATGATATAAGTGAGAGGCTTCCTTTGACGTAGGGGCAGATTCCCTTGGCCGCCTGGGTCGGGGTTTTTCACTAACGATGAGGATCTCTGACCTAGCTTGTGATTCGTGATGCTCTCTGGGTCAGTAAGAGACTACACTCAATGACTTGGCTATTTCACCTATATGTAAACAGTGTGGCGATGAGGGTGAGACTTAATGTCACGCCTTTGTTTATTGTCGCATCGTTATGCAATGATTGAGTTTGTTTCGCATACTGAACGTATCGTCCGTTCCTCTAGTACCCATCAATGTTTGTAGCAATTGGGCACCGACAGTCGATGGGCTTAGTAAATCTTTTTTTACCTTGCTAGCAGTAAAGAGCGGTGTGATTGGAACACTCGTATGAAAGTGGTCTACGGATCTGAAGATATCGCTCCTCTCGACCTTATACGAATCTTCTATTATCACTTGAAGTTTTGACTCTCTTCCCCGAACTTTGCTGAAAGGTGGGTGTTTGTTACGCACGTTTGTCAACTGAATAGAGCAAGACTTGCTTAGCATTTGTATGTGCTTTAGGCATAGAATTTTGGGAAGCAGAAAAAAAACGTCAACTTTGACAGGTTTTACGTCACGAGCAGGCCAAGTTAACGTCTAGAGTTTTTAGGCATTTAACTGCATAACTTAGCTAGTGTGTGATAGTGATCGCTAGGCCCCGTTTTCAGTTTTTCCCATTTTTTTTACCCTGATTCCTCTTCCCAATTAGGTGACGGATCGATTTATTTGCCAAAGATGCAGGTTCCCTTTCATAATTTTAGTAAGAGGTGCTTCGAATAAAGCATTCGGGCCTGCATCGCCCTTTTGACCGGTAAATCGGTGTATCTGTCACAGTTTAATAATTTTAAAGGGGGTTTACTAACATTGTATATATCATTTTATTTTGTGAATATTTTTTTTTTACTTCTAGACCTCCTCTTGAATATTTTCGTATGTGGGTTTTACGTGGGTATGGTGTTATTGTAGTGATCCATTTATATGCTGATGGATGTATAATATGAATGCAGTATTGTGGGGAAAGGCGAGTGAACGTATAGACTAATAAGTCTAACTTAGTTAGCATTAGTTTGTAAAGACAGTCTCCTCCTTTCCCACTAATGTTCGGCCTTGTGCCAATTTTTTAATTTTTTTTTTTTAGGCGTTAAGTATGATAACTACATACCGACCAGGGAGTATAAATAATATTGGTAAAGAGTATCCATAGACTGATTATTTAGTAAAGTTAAACTTATACAAAGTTTGGTTCAGAATTTGAATAAAATATTTTTGGAATGTAAGATTCTGATATGTGAACTTTGCATTTTTTTTTCACCGTTTCAGGTGAATTCTTTTCTTACTTTTAAATATTTTAATGTCTTTATTATGTTGAGTTTTTCATCTATTTTTACATTAGAACGCACGTGGTCACAACTGGGAATATTTTATATGAACTGGATGACGCTAACCTCAAATGACGTGTAGGTCCGTTTTAATACAAGAAACTAAATATCATCCTTTTGCTGGGTCTTGTTTGTCAAAGATAATTTCGTTCCACTATTTTTGTTATTTTTCTATCTGGACTTAATTAACTTCTATATTTTGCCTAAACTGAATTTGACAATTCGGTTGTAGTTTGGGGAATAACGTCTTCAAAACATCTTAACTCTGAACTCACAACACATTTCTTCATAAGTGGAAACTTCATTCCACTAGTTGAATTATCATTTTACGTCAACAACTGAACGGTCATAACTATTGTCACTTTAAAATGATGTTGAAATGGTTGCTGATTAAAATGAATAAATTTAACTTATTAAATTCTAAACGTCAGGAAAATAGGCAGTTTGTATCAGATCCTCTTATGACATTTCTTTTATCATATAACTCGTTGAACTAGAATGAATTCACTTGTTTTTCCTTGGTTTAAGAAAGCGCTCTTTCATCAGGAAGTTAATGAAAACATGCCACCTACTCCTTCGCATCAATCAAACAATGCAAACATCAGACACGTACACATTCACTCGTCTGCCAGGATAATTCTTCTAGCGTTGGTTGATGTGACATCGCCGTTTTTACAGGAGACCAGTAATGTCGATGTTCAAACAGAGAAACGGGTTGAACCCCCTTAACACCATTTTTATAAATAAACTAGTACGAGCTGGGGTCATTCCGGGAATAGATGGTCAATTAATGGATCAGAATTATTCGAACCTAAAGGAAAAAGGAAACAATGAAGATATCGACAAATCACAGAATATTCTTAAATAAACCAATTTATATTTTAGTGAAATTGTAATTACAGTCACACGAGGACTGATTTAGAAGTTATGATATGTGTTTCTTGGGCAAGTTTGCTGATCTGTTTGGTAATTTAAAGAACAGTTGGTTTTAAAAGAAATCCTTCTACGGACGTCCTAAACGAAATCTTTCCCAAAACGTTGTTGGCAAAATATAGGTTCCTAAACTTCTCCAATTCGAACACACACTTAATAATCAATACATAAATACGATAGCGTGTGTGTTATTTTGTGTGTCATATATTCTTCATAAGTTTTGGTTTCCGTTTCGATTAAAGCTGATACACCCAAGTCATATGGATATATATATATATTTTTTATTTTTGAAATCACAAATTTATAATATACTAGCATGGGTACCCGGCGTTTCCTGTGTTGACATGAAGTTCTGTTTGAAACACGCCTGCTATACTAATCATTTTCATCAGGGGTTACGTGGATACCCTCACAACAATTTCAAAAATAAAAGAACGGATAAAGACATGTAAATGTAATCGCCCCCAAAAAGAAGTATCTGATACTCTCTCCACAAGATATTACGGCAGAAGGGATCACTGTCCTAAGAAAACTCACGATTTTGTGAACCTAAACAAAATAATGTTTATAAATATTAATGCGTGCATTTATTTTTTTTATTTTGGGTAAATGTGTAGTTTAGCGGCGTAAATTATTTACCAGACAACAAAAATATAAAATATTTATTTTTATATAAAACACATTGTTAGGCCGAAAGACTGAAATAAAACCAGAAAAAAAAATTCATTTTTTATTTTTATATCATTTACATTTATTATTCGAGACCGCTATTTGCTTTTAAAATTTGGCCTTTCTAAGGTTTGGCAGATTGGCCTTTTTAAGCTCTTTCATAAAGTATGTTTTTGCCCACCATATTTTTTTTGGTAATGAAAGAGCGTAAAAAGGCCAAATCTGCCAAACCTAAAAAAAAGCAAAATTTTAAACGTGTAAGGCTTGCACATTTAGTCGAATAAAAAATGATTAAAAAATAAAAATGATTTTTTTTGTTTTATTCTAGCCTTTGGGTCTAATAATGTTTTATATAAAAATAAATAGTTTTTTAAAAAATTTTGTTTATCAAATAATTTACGACGCTAAACTACACACTTATCTTTACTTTTTGTAAGGCCACATTTTACTGACTTTTTTTTGTAAATAAAGAAAATTTTAGATTCGCTTTTTTAGGGGGGAGCTGTTCGATTTGCTTTTTATTTGTCGTCTTATGTTTCTAATGTAAAAAAAAATTGAATTTGTCATATTTTGGGTTTAGTTTTGTTTATTAAATTGTTAGGTGAAAGTAGAAAATAGTCTCATACAAAATAATTAAATTTATCGTTATTTTATGTTTCCAATGTTTTACCCCCCCCCGTTTTCTCTCCCCCTCAATCGCCAAACTTTTTAAAAAATGTTAGAGGTGACATGTCTCGTTAAACGGCTGGTGGCCAGAAAGTGGGTGCTCATTTTACGTTAAATTTATATAGAAAAGTGATCCCCCACTCTAACATGTTATTTGTTTTTTCAAAATTTCTATTTTTTTGCACTTATTTGCACTTCTGCAAGTTAATAATATTTATAAAGGCTGTTTAAATTTATTAGGCTAGAAAAAAGTAGATCTCCATTTTTTTAGGGGTTAAACGCCGCTGAGTCACATCGTATAAATTTACCTTTTTAATTAGAAAATTTAGTTTGCACTCGATGAAATTAACGCGAAAAAAGAAAACAAATGTAAATTTTGGAATTTAGAGGGGGGCAGTAAATCTTCAATTTGTTAGGTATTAAGCGACGCTGAATTACGTGGTAAAAATTTACCTATTTCTGTATCACTGTAAGGAATAAAATAAAACAAAAAAATGAAATCTTTTCAGTTTTTTTTCCTTAATGTTTCTTTTTTAATATTAAAAAAAAAAACACAATAAAAGCCAAAAATGTTTCTATCTACACGGAATAATTTTTCCAGCTAGAAACTTAATGAAATTAACAAATGATATTTGGTAAACGTTTGTTTTTTTAAGGATAATATCTAGGGTCAAATAACTCTAAAAAAAGTTTTTAAAAAGGTCGCTGTTGAAAATATAAATTCCAAAATAAATTAAATTATATATATTATCAATATAATTGTTGTTTAAAATTTATTAAATAGAATACTTAAAATAATTCTCTCGCTAAAAACATTAACTAAGATATCGCTATTTAGTAAAATAATTTTTTAAAGGTCATATACAAATAAGATGCTCTTTTAATTGTATATTTTCCCAAGTATCATACTATATATAGAAATAAATGAAAGATTAAAGTAAGACACGTTTTGTATATACTAATCAAATTGCGAACAAACACACGAACAAACAGACATGAATACGAATTTATATAGAGAGATAAGAATCGATAGAAAATTTACTCTGTAATAATATATAGGACACCTCCATGAAATAAATATCATATTTAAGCGCATTTTACGATCAGGTTACGCCGGGCGTCTCTGCTATCTTGGATAACTACTTTTGTACTGTTAATAAAAGAGCTACAATAATATCAGGGCGTCTCCATTTACGTTGAAGATCTTCTGAATGCCAACATTATATATGAAAGAGTCCACAGTGGAATTTCCACAGGTCCCGCTAGCTGTTTACACGATCCACTACTTACTCCTACTTTTTCTATCCAAGTGAGTCGACAACAAAGGAAGTTTCTGTTTCCATCACACATAAACCAATTCACGATCTATTCATATTTAAAAGAATTTAAAATTCAAAAAGACATTCAACGTCTAATATATATATATATATATATGATGATTGCAACGTCTCTTGTCAGACGAGTGCCACTCCCTCAGACATTTAAAATCCATGAGCCCAAATGCCTGAGGGAGTATCTATACAAATATGATGTTACAGAGTCTTAGCTTTGTACGACAGCTAAGTCTCTCTCTCGGTTCAAAATGTTGAGATCCAGCAACAAGCAAGAGCAAGATAGCCAGCAACAAATTAAACTGCAAACCAGCTTAATGCGGGTAATGGTCTTCCGCTTTATGGTTTTTTAAATCAGAGATTTGCTTGTCCTGGAAAGGTTGCCTTCACCACGGCTTACGGAAGCCCTTTCCACCCCAATACGCATCCACACACACACACACAAATATACACGGTGCTAGTTGGCCGTTGACCCAGAAAAAGAGTTCATTCGCCCTTTGGAAGGTCTTGTTTTTAATCCTTCAGGGAGACTAGTCACCCTCCTCACCAAACAAGTCTGGTGGGGGAACCAGTTTAGTCGCCGGTGACCCGACCATGAGGCAGGTAGTACTGGGTTACATGGTACCAGTAGCACATGACATGACCTTACATAAATATACGTATATATACACACACATATATATATACACGTATATATATATATATATATATATACATATATACAGATACACATATATACACACATGTACACACATATATATTTTATTTAAAGAAAAGGAAATGATCCGAATTTTGTTTGTTGATTTTTAATAAGTTTTCAAATAATTTTTTTCTGTTTTTATAATTAAAAAGTATCTTAATAATTTCGTTTCAGTGTGGGAAGAACTGGGTCAAATCTGAGTAAGATGTCCGTGTCTACGTGTAAGTTTTTCAGCTAGTTTTTATTTTCTGATTACCTAGATATCTAAACCATCCTGATAATTACATGTGTATTCCGGATTTTGTTTTGTGTTAGAAATAATAATGAATAAAATATTGATCTTTAATACTCACTTACACACACACACACACACACATATATATATGTGTATATATAATTATGAATAAAAAATCCATACGAAAAAAAATATACATGTTTATGTCTTTTCTGTATTTATTTCCTATGTTTTGACTTGTAGGAATACAAAACGTTTTCTGAAAACAACAAAACGCAAGACTGTTTCCTTCAAAAGTATATATGAGAATAATGGAAATAATATTCCGACAAAATACAGAAATAAAAAGGAACACATTGAGTTATGCGTTCATCAACATTTCCTCTTTATTTCGAGAGCAAGTCTCGAAATAAAGACAGAACGTTAATGAACACATATATTGGTTTGTTCTTTTTTATTCTCCCTCTCTCTGTATATATATATATATATATATATATATATATATATATATATATATATATACATATATACATATACACATATATATACATATATATACATACATATATATACATACATATACACATATATATACATATATACACATATATATACATACATATATATACATACATATATATATACATACATGTACATACATATATATACATACATATACATATACATATATATACATACATATACATATACATATATACATACATACATATATATATAGTCAGCCACGTAAACTACTGTTTCGCTGTTTCACAGCTCATCACTGCGGCTATACAGGACACTGCCTTAAGCCAGGATCGAAAGCCGACCGCCCAAATGACAGTCAAGGCTTTTCAGCATTGCGCTATACGGCTGATGCTGTGCGGATAATGAATTAACAATGTTTTGACATAGTGAGTTATAAAATATATTTGGCAATTAAGCTACGCAGATATTTCGCGTGTCATTCTCGTGACAATTAGTCTGGCGTATATTAATCTATGTGATTAAATTACGTAGTCATACATATATATATATATATATATATAAATATA
>NC_136491.1:50630490-50635490 GCF_053919585.1 Euprymna scolopes
TAGTCCCAAACAAAGTCATATTTACCGAATTGTGAGACGTGTTTTATATGTTGCCAAAGCACATACTATTTCCCCAGATTAGCATATTATTTCAATAGATGTTTTATGTTTTTATTTAATGATTAATAACATTACAGCTGAATTTTACTATGCAGCCGTCCTGGATTGAGCTAATACTAAGTATGGTTGCAGTTATTTTGAAGGCAGACATCTCATTTGTCAAACATTGAATGGAAGACTAATTTCACATGGAACGGAAATTAAGTGGCAACAACGTTATTCGTCAGATTTGACAACTCTGCCTTCCTTTCTTTAGGGTTATATTTCCAAAATACTTCATATAAAGAAAGTGCGTATAGCTTGGTAACTGGCGAATATAATCCTAACATTCGATATAAAAATATTAGTCATGCGAAAAGATATGTTATTTACATATGTTCGGCAAGCTTATATATTCCATTTCATATACATTATTTGTTATAAAAATAAAGTCGTCATGACAGTAGGTTATTGTTCGTCATTTCTGTGGGCATTATATTCTGTTAAACGACACGCGATAAAATGTGCCAATTATCGTTTACTGTGGGGGTTCATACCTCACCCCCCCCGAATCCAGCTTGAATTTAAATACTAGTGTAGAGTAGAACCTCAGATCTAGGTTGTGTCACTAGCCCAGGAGAACAAAAAAACTCCGAAATTACCCCAAAATTTGTCCGCCTTTTCCGGAATTATTTTAACTTCTCGTGGCAAATGGATTCAAGTATTTTCTATTCTGATTGCTTCGTAATCTCGGGCAGTTTTTCATAGATATTTCTTACATTGATGAGATATACTAATACCTACCAGACACCAACACATGCATCATTTCTTATAGTCCATTTCCATACTATTTGACAAGATATAATCTTTAAAACAGAGTTTTAAACAATGATAAATATGTTTTCAAGCATGTGGCGAAGCTCTCTGTTGGACGCTAATAAGCCAAGTAAGTTAAAATCTTCTACAAATGCTTTGGCAATTTTTCTTTTAAGTCGTCAATGAGCCTTAAAACTATGGATGCAGTTAAATAAGAACAATTGTGGGTGCATGTTTATAATTCAAACTCGGAATCTATTAATACTAAACCTGTTGGTATTGTTACAGAAATCACTCCAATCAAGTAACATTATGTAAGTAGCTAAAAGAAAAATATATTCATTCAAAGTAAAAAAAAAACTTAGCATAGGTGTTAGATAGATTAATCCCGACTCAGAAAACGGCAATTCTGACTCCTTGATATTCTATCGATTGAATGGAATATGAGGACTAATAGACAATACGGATGAATCGAGATTTTTTTTTTTTTTGTTCGTATGCACACTGGAATACAATGGTAAGAGCTTTATGACCTCACGATGGGGTCGAACCGTAAGATTCTGATCGCATTACATTCAAATTTTTCATATTGCTATGATCGGGGAACTATGAAACATAATTTATACAAGTAATTTTACAGATAAACCGCACGCAAAACGATGAAAAATCAGACGATAAAAATGTTCTGACATCTTCTAAAGTGAAAGTGTGAGATTTTACTAATAGTCGGATGGGTTTGCATTAATTTTGTTTGAACGAGTATAAGTGCAGTAATTTGTTCGTGGCACATTCCGTGGAAACACTTGTGAAACATACGGATACAACACCGCGATCATGCGATACAGATGTATTTGCAGACAGTGCTGAATCTATTCGGTTAGAAATTCCATTTTTTTCACTTAGTCTAAGAGTGTTTATTGTATTAGCTCAGATATGGTAACAAAGATTTGTCCCTCATCACCATTTGGTTGGGGTATGGATTCAGTTATGTGCAGTTTAGGTCAATCTTCCCAATCTTTGGTTATTCCCTTTAAGAAGTGGCTAGTTTATTGCTAATCACAAGCGCGCTTTATACCTATTGGACGACCCAGGCATTATATGCAGGCCACAGTGCTCTTCACATAGGGTTCTGACTCTTAATACGCTAATGTCGAACCCTTATGTCACATCATCCTGCCGTGGGAGAAAGAAAAATATTAGCTCAGATGTAACAGCCAAACTCTATAGGCCACGAATGTCCCAATGAATCAAACACCAGAATCAAAATGCGTTTGTGTTTCCCCTCTGTTGGTAAGAGCAGGGCCGCTGCAAAATATTCTTTATTTTAAAAAGAAAGGTAATGCTCTACGGTCTTCATTATAGTAATCATACAGTATATAGAAAAACACGTCCCCCCAAAAAAAAAGAAAGAAAGAAACGCTTAATTAAATGAACAATAAATTCATAGGGTTTCATCACACAATCAATTCGCTTTGCAATTCATGAAACATCAAACTCCAAAATCAATGCACCGATGTTGACACTGGTTTCTATCAAACCCAATTCATCGGAAAATGAATTTCGATGAGGATCACTGGAAAATCAAACTTAGTAAATTGACTTCAGAAGCAACCCTTACATCTTTATCATATTTGTCACGTATAAGTTGCAAAACTACTTATCATTCCATCAAGTATCGAAGGAACCATCTTTGAATGGAAAGTGTGTCATTGCTTGTAATTTATACTGTTATTTCGACTGCTTTAACTATTTAGTATACTAAAACAATAAATGTTTTCTGGTTACAAAATTATAGATGGGAATTGTATCGAGTTTAGCCTGAATCACACTTGTATGTCGAATGTATCACAGGAAATAAAAATTATGTTCCTACTATTACTACATATGATAATACTTCATCGAATTATAACGGATTTCAGACTAGTAGGTGAATATGACGTCAGGAATTTCATTTTTCAAATAAGGTTAAAATAAATAATACAATAAAAAGTTTAATTTAGAAGATTAGAATTAGGACTTCATGGTGGAATTAAACCTGATTGAGGTAACTATGTCGTAGAGAAAGACTGCATTCTTATTTTTTGTAGACGACATCAATGACAAATGTGATCTTTTCCGAAGTTAACTACTCCCACGACCGTGAGTCCAGAAGTTACAGTTCACCTTGGAAAGAACTTGCATGCCTGCTAGACAATATTCTCGAGTGTCTCTGTACCGAGGTTTGTCAGGATAACTTGGCATTAGGATACTTTCCCCTACATAAAAGCGCTGATAAAATATTAAAAATTACATAGTATTAACAGTTAAAATAAGATTTAATTGGGTTAGCCTACTCACACTGGCCTTTACGAGAAATGGTGCACTTTTTCCAAGTGATGCTATATCAAGTAACAGAAGAAAGCTGGATACTCCACCAGGCAATGTGAATTTTTGTTCTGAAATCTAGTAAGACCAAGAAACAGCCACAAACCTATATTATAAAATATTTACGTGGTCAGTTGGGAATAGAAATATTAATATTCTTAACTTAACTAACTAAACATTTGAGACGTAAAATAGATTTAATGGAATAATCGAATATCTATGTAACTTAAATATCAAATGTAAGTCCATAGAAAAGGCCTCGTGATTTCTGAGAACTTCCACTCAAGTAAAATAAAACAAGAAAAAAATAAAAGTCAGAAAAAAAAAATGATTGAATCATTTTTTGTTCCTTACAGTATCAAAGTTAACAAAGAGAAGAAAATAAAGAGCTGATGAAGTCACTATTCAATAAGTGCGAAGGAGACAACCAGCTGTTTTCTGTCAACTACACAAGGCCGAGGAATTATTCACAATAGATATTGAAAAAACACCTAATGCTGAACATGATTTAAATTTATTGAGATGTCGTGTGCGTATTAGTAGGTAACCATAAAAATACTAAAATTATTAATATAAATTATTATACAATCGAAGGTTCAGAACAGACTTCGTAGCCTAGTGGGGAATGCCCTTTTCTCTTCCCTGCAACCTCTTTCTCACAGAAGAGATGTTGCGAGCCTGTCTCTGTTTTATAATTATTTTCATAGCAAGTGCTAGTCTGAGCTTCAATCTATGGCCCCCCTCGCCAAACATTCACGAAAAACACTCGTTTGGTTGTGACACTAGCAATAATGTCCCCCACTCTTTATCTGTGCCTAAACCTAAACGTAGATTCCTCTTTGTAAAAAAGACAAATGCATAGAATTGCATCAAATATTACAATATCTACATTCTAAATAAGGTAGATTATTTTGCTAGCGTTTTCCTCTTTATTTTTAGTTCTGTTGGTTTTTCTTCTTCACACATATTTTTATTTCTGACACTAGGAATATGGAGCAGAAAAAGTAGGTTTCCGTTGTGGTAGGAAGACAAGTTTCTAGTTTTGAAGCTGCAAGGAGGAACCAGAGTTTGTATCTCAGTCACATACGTTTTCAGAAAATAAGTCTTTAAGTATTTAAACAACGTATTTTCTCTAAGAAAACTGTTGAAAAGAGATATCTCATTAGATCGCTAAGTCGATGTTATACTGTGCTGAAAGGGGCATAGTGCCACAAGAAGCACCTGCCCAGATGTTACAGAATATCACATCTTAGGACAGATATGAGTCTTATAGCCTTGTGGGTATTACTGTGGCTACCGAAAGTAAGAAGAAGGCCGATGCATATGACAGCGTAACATCACTTCCTGATAAAGTTGTAGGTATAGACAGCTTCCGGTATAAAACACGTGTTCACGCTAATAGGCAAAAAATATAGCTACTGATTATCCATAACTACCATTATGTGTTACCGATTGTCCATGTATATTCTAAAGAGAAAGAACAATTCTCCATTTGGATAATAATTATTATAATTGCACATTGCGAGAATTTTAATCTAACAAAATATAGTAAGTGAACTAGTTTTTGAACCATTAATTTCTATCGGAGAAATGGAATATTCCATTTCATTTATTTATTTTTTTACTGCAAAACAAACAATTTTTATATAATATTTTTCAGTCCGTTCTTTTAATAATAAATAAAACTTTTCACTGAGTATTTCCAAATATAGTGAGCATTTTTCACAGCAGTTTTGGGGTTTTTTTTACGATCGGTGAATTTTCAATATTTTAGTACCGGG
>NC_136491.1:50640490-50677990 GCF_053919585.1 Euprymna scolopes
TCGAACGAACACCATATCCATTATGGAGCTACAGTATGCAGACGATAACGCCCTTGTAGCCCTCTCAGAAGAGGACCTACAGTGTACACTGGTTGCCTTCACGAGGGCGTACAAACAGCTAGGACTAACAATTAATATAAAAAAAACCCAAATCCTCCATCAATCACCACCAAACAGTACTCCAGTCTCACCCCCAAACATCTCCATTGACAACGCTAGACTGGAAAATGTGGACCACTTCCCATACCTAGGCAGTATCCTATCATCAAAAGCTAACATAGATGATGAAATACAACACCGTCTCAGCTGTGCCAGTGGGGCTTTCTCAAGGCTAAGGAAGAGAGTATTTGAGAACCGTGACCTTCTGGCAAAGACCAAAATCATGGTATATAAAGCTGTCTTGCTGCCCACTCTTCTCTATGGATCGGAGATCTGGACCACATACAGGAGGCACGTAAAAACCCTGGAGACGTACCACCAAAGATGCCTCCGAAAAATCCTCAGAATTAGTTGGAAGGACCGACGCACAAACACCAGCGTCCTGAGTGAGGCTAACATTCCCACTATCACCGCTATTGTTGCTCAACGCCAGCTCAGATGGACTGGTCATGTTGTCCGAATGCCGGATCTCCGCCTCCCAAAACAGATTTTCTACTCTCAGCTTGTTGAGGGAAAACGTGCCCAGGGTGGCCAAAAGATGAGGTATAAGGACAACATCAAAGCAAATCTAAAGCGGTTTCACATGGACCTTGAGACATGGGAGGACGTGGCTGGGAGCAGGTTGGCATGGAGGAGCGCTGTCCACAAAGGTGCTGCGCTTTATAGTAGTGACCTAAATCAAGCTGCTGAGGATAAACGCAAGTACAGAAAGGACAGATTATTAACCAGACACACCCAACCCCACCCCACCACCACTACCTTTATCTTCCCAAACTGCACAAGACAAATTGGGTCTAGGATTGGGCTCTATGCTCACCTGAGGATCCACAGAAGCCACAACGGAGGACAGTCTTACTCGGACACGAGTGACCGCCGATGATATATATATATATATTTATATATATATATATATATATATATATATATATATATATATATTGTACCCGAAAAAGTCGTCCCTTTTGCTAGGAGGAAAACTGGTCCCTTATTAAATAAATATCGATTGAAAACACATTTGATGATAGAGAGATTGTGTTTAATGACGACCACGCACTGCCATAAAAATATTTTTAACACGAAAAACTCCTTTCCCAAACTTACCGTTTTCAACAAATAGGCTGGCGCTATTTGTAATATTCAAATACATCGGTAAACACTGTAAGTTTTTCGAGCTGAATAAACATGTTACATTAAATAAAAATACAATAAAATTATCCAGTTTGGTAGAAAAATAAGTCATCTTGCCTTTGATAACATTTATTTGATATATATTTGTTATTTGGCAACGTTTTCGAATCTATATAGTAGAATAAACCTTAAATGTGTTTTGACTGAGAAGCGCCACCTGGCGACAGTTTAGTGCAACGCAACAAGAAAAGATGTCCACCGTCCGCATACTGCACAAGTGCCTTTTGTTGTTTGTGGACACCAAAAGTGTAAAAACTAAATCAATTTTTCTAAATAAAATATTTGTTTTCGATAATACAAGTGTTTTATCTTTTTTGTTGTTTGTTTCGTAATCACACAAGATATGTTAAAAAAATAAAGTAACCTTTTTTTATAAGTATTGTTTCGTTTTTCGTGTCTTCCGTTCGGTTTCGTTACATAATCAACCGTATGCACTTCCTGTAGCTTGACTTTTTTTTCAAAGCAGTGATCTTGGACCTTACCTAAAGTATACCAATTTATTTTCTTTTAGAGGAAGGGGGGTCGTTTTAAAACATAACATCCGACGGTTCGTTTTTTTACTGAATAAACGTTTCAAAATAAATTAAACCACTAACAACTAAGCCAGCTAGGTAGAAAAATCGATTTTGCACTTGTAAAAACAACAGTAAATAAGTATAAATATTTTTTAAAATATTATGCGGTCTGTGTTCTCGTTTTTGATCAGAATAAGCCCTTTAAGATAAGAGAAACCAATAACAACTTCGCCAGTTAGGTAGAAAACGGACACTAAGAAAATCGATTTTATTTAAAAAAAAACAAAACAAAAAAAGAACACCCAAAAACAACAACAACAATAAGCAAGTAAAATTATTTTTCTTACATATTATGGGGTTATAGTCTCTTTTAAAAACAATATCTCCTTCAAGAACGGTTATGAAATGTGTTTTCAATCGATATTGATTCGATAAGGGACCTGTTTTCCTACCTAGCAAAAAAGGAGGCGTTTTCCGGCAAATCACCAGCCAAAAACTTAAGCACCAAGACATGAACACCGAAAACGAAATGAAACGAAATTTATTCTTATTATCACCAGAAAAGACGTATTTCCCCTGCTATTATTTTAGAAAGAATGAATTACTATTTCAATAACAAACCATTTTAGTAAAAAAGATAAGGAAAAAGTAATTCATTCTTACTAAAATAATAATATGGGAAATACATATTTTCTGGAAAATGCGTAACTGAACTAAAATAGATAAAACAATTAGTGCCGCATGTCCCCCGGCTAACGTGCATTTCTACATATAAATATTAACGTTCATTCCTACTTATACGAGGGGCGTGCAATAAGTAATGCCTCTGACTTACTTCCAGTGTCTGGTTTGGCTGAAATTTTGCTTGTACAATGTTGTATATCTCTACGGGTTATGTGGAAAATTACAGCTCTGAACTAATTGTGGTTTCTGTTTTACAGGTGTTTGAACTGAGTCAGGTGTGAAATGGAGCCTGTTGAATGTCGAACAGTAATCCGGTTTTTGTATTTGAAAGGACGCACACCACAGGCGACTTTTGATGAAATGAAAGAAACTGATGGTGATAATGCCCCATCGTATGTCCCTGTAAAATGCTGGCATCGTGAATTCAAACATGGCCGGAAGTCTTTGGAAACAGCTCCCAGACCTGGTCGCCCCCTTCTGCAATTGATGAGGCATCTGTCTGTAAAGTTGAGGATGCCATTTTGGAAGCTCGGCGCATTACTATTCGCCAAATAGCCCAAGATTAGTACAGGATATGTGGAAACTATCATTCATGACTATTTGCATATGAATAAGGTGTCTGTCACATGGATGTTCAGGTTGCTCACACCATTCCAGAAGCAGAGTGCTCGATGATGACTTTGGAGATTGCCAAGAAGATGAGTCAAAGTTTTTCAAAAGACTGATTACACAGGATGAAACCTGGATTTATCACTGTGATCCTGAGACGAAAGCCCAGTCAATTCAGTGGAAGCACTTGGACTCACCACCTCCAAAGAAGGCAAGGGTGCAGCCCTCCGCTGGCAAGATCATGCTCACAGTCTTCTGGAACCAGGACGGAATAGTGATGACAGATTTCCTGGCAAAGGGTACCACAATTATAGGAGCCTATTATGTTTCACTTTTGAGGAAATTAAGGGGAGCTATCAAAATGAAGATTCAGGACAAGATCAGCAAAAGTACCCTCCTCCTGTAGGACAACACTCCAGTCCACAACTCGCATGTCGCCAGATCAGAAGCACGACCTTGCACCCTCTGACTTTCACCTCTTCCCAGCCATGAAGTTGTTTTTGAAAGGAAAGCGTTTCCCAGATAATGCAGCCTTCGTGGTTGGGGGGGGCAACCTGAGTGTTCTACAAAAACGGTCTCCAGAGCTGCATCAAACGATGGGAGAAATGCATAACTCTGGGTGGTAACTATGTAGAGAAAGACTAATAAATGTGCCAAGTTTCGTTGTTCTACTGCTATGGGAAGTGGGTCAGGGGCATTACTTATTTCACATCAATTTAAATAAAATCTGCTCTTTTATTATTTTAGTTACTGTTTTAGTGCAGTGTTCTTTTTTTATTTCGTTATTTATTGCGTTTCATTTCAGTGAATTTTATTCAAGTACGCATGAAAAAATAAAATAATTAATAATTTTTATTTAATTTTGGTAAGAAAGATAACGAAACATATTAGTAAGAAAAATAACAGAAAAGTAATTCGTTTTACTAAAATAAAAACAGATGAATTACATCTTCTCTGAATGCACCTGAACTAAAAGAATTTAAAAAATAAGCACGGCAAAATAAATTAATGTCGTTTCATTTCGTTTTCGGTGTTTCAGTTTGATGGACGCAGACGATTTTTAGCGGTGATTTGGCCAAAGTATTCCGATAGTCGTATTTACCAAAATTATCTATATATTGATTAGGTTTTGTCTTCATTTAATAAACGACTTCTTCATAATGATTGACTTGAGGAAACGAATTAGCAACACTGGTGTATTACTTAGAAATATTTGGTTTGTATGTGACATGAAAAAAAGAGCTTTTGTCAATTATATAATTCTATCAGCATTTCAGCCCGGCGTTGCCCGGTTGTTTGGAGGTGTATGTAAAAAAAAAAAGTGGTAGTAGGAAGACAGGCTCGAACCCGTACCATGAAGGAAGAAAAAAAACATGGGAAAACGTGACGTTTTTGCTGTTACGTCCCCCGTCAAACCGAGAATAACGTATGTTTTAATTAAGGCTAGGCAATCAAAAGAGGGGATGATTTCGAAAATATCAGCGAAAAAATCGACCACTCCCTGTAGAAAAGTGCCCAGTTGAGGGTGAAGAAATTAATGTTTTTAGCCAAATTTTCGATATTTGTCGTATGCAGGGTCAAGCTTCCAAACGATGCTGATCTTGTGAAAATCCGTTGCCTCTGTCGAAAGTTTTAGGCAGACATGAAAACATACACACATACATTTATGTATTGATAGCTCAAATTTTCGACCCAAACCGATTAAAACGCTTGCGCTATCTCTGAATACCCTTCATGTAAAATTTCAAATGTTTAGACCAGAAATAGTCCGAGTACTTTGGTAGAGAGCACAGAGGTCAATTTTTTCAAAAAATTTAACCCCTATTATGACCCCTAAACATTTATTGTTTTGGGCTCTAATCAAGTTATTAAGTTAGATCCATGTCCAAGGAACCTATATCTAAAATTTCAATTGTTTATACCCAAAATTGTCGAAGTTCTCAGAGGTCAAATCGTTGAACTTTGACTCCTTAACAGCCAAATTGCTGGCCGAAAACGCATTACAGGGATTTTCTCAAATCTCCATACATTGCATATCAAATATTGAATCTGTAGACTAAAAATTGACAGAGTTATTGCGTAGAGAAATGTTCACAGACACACTGTTACACGCACAAACACGTTCACATTTATATATATATATATATATATATATATATATATATATATATATATATATATATATATATTAGCATGGGTGCTCAGCGGTGCCTGGGTATTTGGAGGTGTATGTTAAGCAAAAAAAAAAAAAAGTGGTCAATTTTTTTAAATTTTACCCATATTATGGCCCCTTAAAATTTGTTTTGGGCTCAAATCAAGTTATTAAGTTGGACCCATGTCCAAGAAACCTATATCCAAAATTTCAAGCGTTTAGACCTAAAACTATCAGAGGAGTTTGGTAGAGTTCTCAAAAGTCAAATCGTCGAACTTATCCCTTAATCGCCAAATTTCTGGCCGAAAACTTTTCACCTGGATTTTCCCAAATCTCAGTATCCTGTATATCAAATTTCGAGTCCGTCGACAAAAGTTGACAAAGTTATTGCGTAGGGAAATGTACACACACAGACAGATACACAGAAACGCTCACTTTTAAAGATTTACTAGCCTTTCCGCCCGGCGTTTCCTGGGTGTTTGGATGTGTATGTTGAGTAAAAAAAAACAATTTTTTAAAAGTGCTAGTAGAAAGGCTGGCTCTCACCTGTAGCGCAGAGGAGGAAAAGAACGGTCAATTTTTTTTATTTGACCCGTATTATGAACCAATAACATTTATTGTCTTGGACTCAAATCAAGTTATTAAGTTAGATCCATGTAAGGAACCTATATCTAAAACTTCAAGTGTTTAGACCCAAAATTGTCGGAGGAGTTTGGTAGAGTTTTACAAAGTTCAATCGGTAACATTTCGAGTCTGTAGACTTTAAATTAACGGAGTTATTGCGTAAGGAAATGTACACAGACAGACAGACATACACATACACAGACACGTTCACTTTTATATATATATACTAGCACGAGTCTCCGGCGTTGCCAGGGTATTTTTAGGTGTATGTTGAGCAAAAAAAAAAAAGCGATCAATTTTTTTAAAATTTGAACCCTATTATGACCCCTTAACATTTATTGTTTTGACCTCAAACCAAGTTATTTTGTTAGATTCATGTCCAAGGAAACTATATCTAAAATTTCAAGTGTTTATACAACAAATTGTCGGAGGAGTTTGGTAAAGTTCTCAAAGGTCAAATCGTTGAATCGCCAAATTTCTGGCCGAAACCGATCCCATCAAAAAAAGAAAACGGTCAATTTTTTTTTAATTTGTCCCATATTATAACCCCTTAACCTTTATTGTTTTCGGCTCAAATCAAACTATTAAATTAGATCCATGTGCAAGGAAACTATATATAACATTTCAAGTGTTTAGGCCCAACATTGTCGGAGGTGTTTGGTAGAGTTCTCAAAGGTAAAATCGTTGAACTTTGACCCCTTAATCGCCAAATTGATGGCCGAAAATCGATCACATAGATTTTCCCAAATCTCAGTACCCTGTATATCAAATTTCGAGTCTGTAGACTAAAAAGTGACAGAGTTATTGCGTAGGAAAATATACACAGACTCACAGACACATTCATTTTTATAGATTTACTAGCATTCCAGCCTGGCGTTGCCCGAGCGTTTGGAGGTGTATGCTGAGAATTTTTTTTTTAGAAAAAGTGCTAGTAGGAAGGCAGGCTCGAACCCGTACAGCAAAGGAGGAAAAGAAGGAGCAAAAAAAAAACTGACGTCTATGCTGTTACGACCACCGCCAAGTTGGAAGTGACATTTTTTTTTAAATTAAAGCTAGACACTCGAAAGGAGAGGTTGACTTTCAAAAATATCGGCGAAAAAAGCGACCCCCCCCCTGTAGAAAAAGAAAGGTGAAGATATTAATGTTTTTGCCAATATTTCGATATTTATCGTCTGAAAGGTCGGACTTAAAAACGATACTAATCATGAGAAAATCCGTCGGCTCTGTCGAAAGTTATAGGCAGACATGCACACATACATACATACATACATACATACATACATGCATGCATACATACATACATGCATACATACATTTATATGTTGGTAACTAAAAATGATCGACCCAAACTGATAAAAAAGCTTGCCCTATCTCTGAATACCCTTTATGTCAAATTTCAAAGGCTTAGACAAACAATTGTCTGAGTAGTTTGGTAGAGACCGCAAATATCAATTTCTTTTTTAAGTTTGACCCTTTTATGGCCCCTTAACATTTATTGGTTTGGGTCCAAACCAAGTTATTAAGTTAGATCCATGTTCAAGGAACATATATCTAAAATTTCAAGTGCGTAGACCTAAAATTATCGGATGAGTTTGGTAGAGTTCTCAAAGGTAAAATTGTTGAACTTTGACACCTTTTCCAGACAAATTTCTGGCCGAAAACCGATCACATAGATTTTCCAACATCTCAGTAACCTGTATATAAAATTTCGAGTCTATAGACTTTAAATTGACAGAGTTATTGCGTAAGTAAATGTACACACACACAGAGACACACAGACAGGCAGATACACATACACGTTCACTTTATAGATATACCAACATGGGTGCCTTGCGTTGTCCGAGTGTTTGCTGAGCAAAAAAAAAAAAAAATTAAAAAAGGTCAATGTTTTTAACTTTGACCCCTATTATGACCCCTTAACCTTTATTGTTTTGGGCTCACAACAAATTATTAAGTCAGATCTATGTCGAAGGAACCTATATCTAAAATGTCAAGTGTTTAGACCCGAAATTGTCTGAGGAATTTGGTAGAATTCTCAAAGGTCAAATCGTTAAACTTTGACCCCATTAACAGAAAAATTTCTGGCCGACACCCGATCACATAGATTTTCCCAAAAATCAGTACCCTGTATATCAAATTCTGAATCTGTAGACTAAAAAGTGACAGAGTTATTGCGTAGGGAAATGTAGACAGACATACACACAGAAAAACAGACACGTTCAGTTTTATAGATATACTAGCATTTCAGCCCGGCGTTGCGCGGGTGTTTGGATGTGTCTGTTGAACAAAAAAAAGCAAAAAAGGAAAAGAAAGTGGTAGTAGGAAGGCAGGTTCGGACACGTACCGCGAAGGAGGAAAAGAACGAGGTAAAAACCTGACGTCTATGATGTTATGACCACCGCCAAACCAGAAGCCACGTTTTTTAAAATTAAGGCTAGACAATCTAAAGGAGAGGATAACTTTCAAAAATATCGGCGAAAAAAGTGATCGCCCCCTGTAGAAAAGTGTCTAGTTGAAGGTGAAGATATTTATGTTTTTAGCCAATTTTCCGATATTTGTCGTATGAAAGGTCATACTTTAAAACGATACTGATCTTGATACAATCCGTCGCCTCTGTCGAAAGTTTTAAGCAGACATGCAAACATACATACATAGATTTATATATTGGTACCTAAATATTTTCGACCCAACCCGATAAAAAAAGCTTGCCCTATCTCTGAATAACCTTTATGTAAAATTTAAAATGTTTAGACCCGAAATTTTCTGAGTAATTTAGTAGAGACCGCATAGGTCAATTTTTTTTTAACTTTGATCTCAATTATGACCCCTTAACTTTTATTGTTTTGGGCTCAAACCAAGTTATTAAGTTAGATCCATGTCCAAGGAACCTATATCTAAAATTTCAAGTGTTTCAACCCAAAATTGTCGGAGGTCGTTTGCACCCAGATATCTCATTTACTGCCAAAGTTAAGTTAAACGCAAACACTCCGGAAAATGCATGTTCGAAATTTAAAGCACACTTTGAAAAGCTACTCGGATAAAACCAGTAGTAACAGACCAACCAATTCAGATGATTGCTGTACAGGAACCGGATATTGAGAAGGGTGATTTTACAATGGAGGAACTTCTAAATGTACTAAAGAAGACCAAGAATCGTAAAGCTGCAGGCTTAGATAACATACCTCCTGAAGTATGGAAGACAGGTGGTTTCAATGACACACTTCTTGATTCATGCAATTCTGTATATAATCAAAAAAATTATTAATATATGGAGGAAAGGATGCATACTTCCCTTCCCCAAGAAGGGTGAAGGAATAACACTCACTCCAATTGCAGCAAAAAATCTACAATGCCATGCTTCTCAACCGTATCCAACCAAAGATCGAAGAAGTGCTCAGGAAGAACCAAAATGGATTTAGAAAGAATCGCTCTACTACTAGTCAAATACTTACTGTTAGGAGACTGATTGAAGGAGTCAAAGCAAAAAACATTGAGGCAGTCATGATCTTTGTAGAGTTTTCCAAAGCATTCGACTCTGTACATAGAGGAAAAATGGCAAGCATATTAAAAGCATATGGCATTCCAAATGAAGTCATTAATGCTATCATGATGCTATATGAGCACACTCGAGCAATGGTCAGGTCCCCAGAGGCGGGCAGTGAATTTTTTTGACATCCACACTGGGGTTCGACAAGGAGATGCTCTTGCTCTTTTTCTTTTCATTGTCTGTCTTGACTTTGTACTTCGTACCTCTGTTTACATACACAACATGCTAGGCTTCAGCCTAAATGAATCCAGAAACAGACGTCATCAATCAGCACGCATAACTGATGCAGCTTACGCAGACGATATTGCTTTGTTCGCGAACAACACTGCTGATGCGCAAACACTGTTACGTTAGCTAGAAAAGTCTGCAAATGACATTGGTCTCCACATAAATGCGGATAAAACAAAGTTTATGACTTTCAATGTGAAAGGAGAGATCAGGGCTTTGGTTGGATCAACACTGAAAGAAGTCGCTGAGTTTACGTATCTGGGCTGCAACATAGTCTCCACAGAGAGAGATATCGAAATTCGCATCTCAAAGGCATGGACCGCATTGGATCGGCTACATTCAATATGGGCTTCGAGACTGGGTGACAAACTGAAAATGCAGTTCTTCAGAGCAGTGGTACAGTCTGTCCTTTTTTACAGTGCTACAACCTGGACACTCACCAATAGATTGGAAAGAAAACTAGACGGCACATACACCCGTATGGTAAGAACAATATTAAACATATCTTGTAAAAATCATCCCACGAGGCAGCAACTTTATGGCAATCTACCTGCCATATCTAATACCATCAGAGAAACACGCCTACGATTTGCCGGTCATTGTCAGAGGAGCAAGCATGAATTGGTGAGTGCTGTATTGCTATGGACTCCACGACACGGACGCGCAAGCAGAGGACGACCTAGATCCGCGTACATCCAACAAATAGCACAAGGTGTCAACTGTGTACCTGAAGATCTGAGGCATTGATGGAAGACAGGAAACTCTGGAGAGGAAGAGTCACATTGGTCCGGGCAAGGAGCCCGTCATGATGATGATGATAATTGTCGGAGGAGTTTGGTAGAGTTATCAAAGATCAAATCGTGGAACTTTGACCCCTTTAACAGACAAATTTCTGGCCGAAAACCAATCACATAGATTTTTCCAAATCTCAGTACCATGTATATCAAATTTCGAGTCTGTAGACTTTAAATTAACAGAGTTATTGCGTAAGGAAATGTACACAGACAGACACACACAGATACAGACACACAGACAGATACACACACAAACACGTTCACTTTTGTAGATATATAGATACATAGATAGATAGGTAGACTAATAGAATAAACAAAAATATATACGTATACATGAATATATATTGAAACCATTTTTTGTTTACTGTAAAGATTTTACGCAAATATTATGCAAGTATAAATCATGTAGAATATCTGCATTAATACAATTACACGCAATAGTTAACGCTAGATGATCATTCCATAGGAAAATCGAAAAAAACTAATAAGGAATTAATTAAAATGAATGTTTAAAAGAATATGCAAATTAGCTAGATTTTTTGCTAGTGAATGGATTTCCACAACCCATATATAAGAAAATTGTATTTTCTTTTTAAATAAATAGAAAAGAGGGTTTTTAATATAAATATCCATACACACAAAATAAAAACGTATTTATAGGAGTATAGATAGATAGATTGCGCTTTAAATTTGCGCTATACAATTATATAATTGACAAAAGGACATATTTTTAACGACATTTGCGCACCCAATATTTCCAACATGTGTTACTGATATGTTTTGTTTGAAAGCAATCTGAAGAAGTCTTTTAAATGAAGAGAAAACGCCCATGAAGTTGAAAATTATTTAGGCTATCATTTTTGTTATGTCCATTACGCTGAAATATTTTTATTATAACTTTATATCTATAAAAGTGAAAGTATCTGTCTGTGTGTGTATCTGTGTCTGTACATTTTCCTACGCAATAACTCTGTCAATTTTTAGTCTTCTCCTAGAGCGGTTGCCTTCACCACGGCTTACGGGAGCCATCTCTACCGACCATGGCATTTGATTCATTACTGGGACTTAGGTTGCTGGGCACTAGAGCATACTCCGCACGCGGGTGGGTCATGTGTGCCACAGCTTACAGGGCCTAAGCTCCTCTGGAGGTTTCTGTAAAGGTTACCTCACTCTTAGACTTTGGTTAAAAGAACCTTGGCCCACAAGTCAGTGAAGGTCCAGTTATACGACGCAGGACACTCGTTCATCAGAGCCCCGCCTGCGTGGCAGTGGTCAAAACGTGCACGTGGGGTTGATTTGCCTGGGAGAAGCACAGTATGCCGCTAAGACATCTGTGTGCTTTTTAATACATCTCCACACCCAACCTAGACCACCACATAAATACATACATACATGCGAGATTTATAGTATACATATATATATATATATATATATATATATATATATATATATATATATATATATATAAAAGATGTATGTGTGTAATTATATGTATATATCGGTGTATGTATGTATATATATATATATATATATATATAGATAGATAGATAGATAGATAGATAGATAGATAGATAGATAGATAGAGCGATAGAGAGGTAGATATATAGATATAGATATGGATGGATGTATATAGAGAAAACGATATATATAGATGTATATATGAAGATATAAATATTTATACATATATCTGCATATATAATAATGTAATTATATATATATGTGTATATATGTATATATATATATATATACATATATATATATATATGTTATTTTTCACTTACTTCATTTCTAGAAGCTCACGTGTCGTTTTGAAAAGCCAGCGCACTCATGTATGAGAACTCTGGCCTACACATTATTTCATGCCAGACTTATAGGTGTTGTCCAGTAGGGAAACGTCAGGCGATTAGCAATGTTTTAACTCCTTAAAAGTAAAAATGAAAGAGGACGTCCAGGTAATTATGTAGCATTTCGGAAAATATGACATCTGTCAGACGAAAGGAATACTAAGCATACACTTGTGACGCTCTGGAGATAAAAATGTTACCGAATGATCAGGGAAGTATACTATCTCAAATGTAAAATTTTGAAACGTATCAATCACGACCAGAATACACTTAGTATCTACAGTATAAGACATATTGAAATAATAAAAACGAGATGAATAATGGAACATGTTCTAGCGATATTTGACGCCAGGGTTAACATGCACTAAACTTGAAAGCAGGTTGAGTCTTTCAACAAGATTACAATCTTAAAAATACTTCAAACTTTACAAGGTAATCGTTCAAATATCATTAATTTTTTATTATTGCCAACTCACGCTCTAGATCTCAACCGGATAAAAAAGTATGGGAGAGAGGGTGTCATAAAACTGATAATCAAAAGATAAACCATGCAAACAGTGCACCAAGTAATAAAACATTTTTCATTACGAATTATAAGATATTATGAAAATATATGTGAAAAAAAAATTGGAGGCGGGTACTCAATACGCCTAGATTAGTTTTTTGGTAACAATTGTTACGCGATGACATATAAATGAAGACAATATAATAATTCGGACTTGTCACATTGTAAATATAAGACGACGTCTACGTGTTATATAAAAAGGAATGTATTTCTTTTTTATGAAAAGTTTGGAATAATATGTTGTTATAGAATATGTCTTAATTTTTCCAATTACTTTTCAAAATACAGTAGAACCCTGGGATAAAATTACCCAAGATGTGTTTTTTTTTTTTTTTTTTTGAGGTCGCGATGTGAAATTAGTCCGCGCGCAAAAGAGCAGGACACAGAATGTTTTAAATAATAATAATAATAATAATAATAATAATAATAATAGAATATCAGATATGTGTTCCTGATGTTGCCAAGCTAATCAAAAACCTTGATTCCAGTAAAGCAACCGACCCTGACGGTATTCCAATTATAGTACTCAAAAAACTTCAACCAGAACTAGCGCCCATACTTACAAAACTGTTTAAACGTTCTCTTAAGGAGAATTGCTTCCCATCACCCTGGAAAATCTCATCAGTATGCCCTGTATTTCAGAATTCAGGTGAATCTCCCTCTCAGTACAGGCCAATAAGTCTCCTGTGCGTCATGAGTAAGTTGCTGGAATCTGTGTTAAATACAGAAGTAATCAAACATCTCAGAAAAAATAACCTTCTTAGTGATACATAATATGGTTTCCGCTCTGCTAGATCTACAGCAGATGTGCTTACAGTTATATCTCATAGGATTAGCGAATCTCTCGACAGAGGCAACCTTTCTAGGGCAATTGATCTTGACATATCAAAGGCCTTTGATAGGGTATGACATAAAGGTTTACTTCACAAGATCTCTAGCTATGGTATAGCTGGAAATGTCTTCTCGATTATTAAATCATTTCTCTCGGATAGGTTCATAAGAGTAGTAGTTGATGGGCAAAAATTAGAAGCTCAGAGTATTAATGCTGAAGTCCCTCAGGGGTCGATCCTGGGCCCAACTCTTTTCCTAATCTACATTAATGATCTTCCAAATCACATCCTTACATCATTCGTAGACATTTATGCTGATGACACTACCATCAATGGTAGCATATCTAAGACAGTAAACGACCAAGTTCTCTCCGATTATCTTTCCTCTGATCTTGATCACGTTGTACAATGGGGAAAGGAGTGGCTCGCTACTTTTAATGCATCTAAAACCAAGCTTCTATCTTTACATCATCAACATTCTGTTCCCCATCTGGCATCAGTTAAACTGAATCACTCTCGTCCTGGGGAGGCCTGATGTTTTGACAAGCGTCGGGGCTTGACCTTTACTCCTGACCTTAAGTGGAATACGTACATCAAATCTGTTGCCAAGGCCGCTGGAAAAATGGTGGGATCCTTCTATCGATCCAGTAGATATCCCACTGCTGATGCTGTTCTCTATCTATATGAGAGCCAGGTACGTCCAAGGATGGAGTACTGTTGCCATATCTGGGCAGGAGCTGCTAGAATGGACCTGCCCTGCCTTGATAGGGTTCAAAATAGACTGCGTGGCCTCGTGGGAGATGTCCTTTTCTCTTCGCTGCAACCTCTATCTCACAAAAGAGATGTTGCGAGTTTGTCTCTGCTTTATCGTCATTTTCGTGGAAAGTGTTCGACTGAGCTGCAATCTATGGTCCCCCCTCAGCAAACTTTCACAAGAAACGCTCGTCTAGCTGAAAACACTATCAATAATCCCCCCACTCTTTATCTGTGCCTAAACCTAAACGTAGATTCCATGAACAAAGCTTCTTTCTTAGAACTGCACGTCTGTGGAATTGTCTTCCGTTTTCCTGCTTTCCAGCTGTCTATAATATGGTTCTCTTCAAGTCCAACCTAAACAAGTTTCTGATGAGCCGTTCCATTTAAGTTAACAAATTTACCGAAATCCGATTACTATCGATTACTATCTTGCCATTTTGACTACTGTTCACTCTTTAACCCTTATCCTTGTATGTCCTCTCCGCCTTGATAAGTGGTGCCGCCTATGTAAAAAAAAGATCAATAACAAAGACTTTCGCTGGCGAGGACTACTATTGACCGTAACCAGTTATACAGTCCTTTTGAAATTTTCATCTCTATTTTTCTGGTTATGTACTGAATATTTGTTAATGAAACCCATGTGGCATATGTTTCTTATTACATTTTAAAGATGTTCTATTCTGAAAGAAGTTTAAAAAAATTAATCTAAAAAAGTTATTTTAAAATTTTTATTAATAAAATTCAGATTTTCTTATTATTCAGACCTATATTACAAAGAGGGTGCTGCAAAAAATGAGTTGTGGTGTGAGGAGAAATACAAACTGAAACAGAGAGAATAATAATAAGTTTAATAATACAAAGAAGGGGTTGCAAAAATGAGTTGTGGTGTGAGGAGAAATACAAACTGGAACAGAGAAAATATTCAGACCTGTAATAATACAAAGAGGGGGGGAGCAAAAATGAGTTGGTCTGTGAGGGGAAATACAAACTGAAATAGAGAGAAGGAGAGTTTTAAAATATAATCTTGAAACGCTAAGATACAAGTTAGAAAAGCATTTCATCCAAGGCATGAAAATTGTTAAACAAAATGTTTTTACTATAGGCTTTAAAAATAAAGGTACAAGATTCAATTTAAAATTTATTTATCTTCAAAGTGCATTTTTATAAATTTTACAAAGTAAGGTATAAAAATTTAATTTAAATTGAATCAAAAAATTACCTTGCATTTATTTTATGTAATATACATTTTGTTTGAATTTAAAAACATTATCGTTCATCTAGCAATTAATGATAGAGATATAAAATTTTCAATTATTTTTTTAAAGTGTATAAATTAAACGTTTATTTACAAGACTCACACTTCTAATGTGGATACTAATGATGATGACAAATTTCACACAAATTTTACAACTGGACGTAGGGATCAGATGAAAACAAAGCTGATTGGCTGATTGGCTGCTCAGTAGACAGTTTCATATTCTGATGTCCGCATCTTCCACCATTAAAAGAACGATTCGACACTTATAAACACACCGCCATTTTTTAAATTATTTATTCCTTTCTTTACAAATTTTTTTCTCTATATTTAATATTTTTTATTCGCTACATTAACTTTGCATTTTTGGACTTTTCCAATATTAAACTAAATCACTGATACATAAAACTGCTTTTTCTTGTACTCACTCTTGTCTCCGTTATTTCTTCATAATTCTATTTATTTATGTATTTATTTAGTTATTCAGTTAGTTAGAACGTAAAATACAATTGTTTTTTTTTCCTTTTCCTTTATTTTTTAATTATGATATTTTGATTACTATATTGCCTTGCAGACCATTTTTATTCCAGCATAAACGGCAAGGCATGTTTGTACGAATGCAGCTTTCCCCAATCAGCTATCAAAATATCGAGGAAGCAAATATACGCGTATCTATATATATATATATATATATATATATATATATATATATATATATATATATATATATATATGGGAGAGAGAGAGAAAGAAAGGGAGGGAATGACAGAACAAGATAAAATAATATAGAGAGTGTGAGAGAGATTGGCTGCGTTACACTCTTATTTGGGCACTTATCTATTCACTTTTTATAAGGGTAATTTCGAAGCCCAGTAAAATGACACTTTTACCGTGCCCAATTCGATAATTTCCACTGAACCTTGGCACTGCCGGTAACTTTTTTCACAAACCAAAGTACAATTGTAGTTTGCTTTTATGTATTTATGAAAGATATGAAGGATATATGAAACCTGAATGAAATGTAGATACTTTTTAATTATGTTTAAACGCAAATACGTCATACACCTAATTAATTTGCTGTCAAATATATTTCTGTTAATAATACATAAAATGACCACCCCTTTTCCCACTCACAAAACGGGGTGTTTATTCCGAATATCGTTCTTAACATACGGAGGTTGGTGAGGTCCATTTTGAAAGCTGTTTTAAATGTGAGTAGGTCGCTGGTTGGGCTACAACAACAACAACAACAACAACAGAAGTACTTTAAATTTTTTGTCAGGAGGCTGGAGGGCATATTAACACTGGGCAACGCCGGTTAACGGGTCCTACTAGTATAATAATAAATACGAAATCAGCATGTATCAAAATATATGTAATCGTATTCTTCGACCTGGCAATGCCGGGCGGCCTGCTAGTATCTTATAATTACGTACATGCATATTATGAGTATATACAGAGAGAGTAAGATAGAGAGAGAGAAGGAGAGATAGGGAGATTCAGCCACTCTGATAAGTCGTAGACGACGAAACACGTGTCAGTCTCTCTCTCTCTCGCTCTCTCTCTTTCTCTCTCTCTCTCTCTCTCTCTCTATATATATATATATATTACTTTTCATGTACAATTTTTTCTTTATAATTGAAATCTATAAAAGTAGAACAAGAAAACAGATTATATCAGTTTTGATTATCCATCCAACAAGATTTTTTTTCCCTTTGAACAATAAAAATGTATAGCACGACCTAATTACAGATAAAAGAGCGAGTTCAATCCCCATCAAGGCTATAATTGATCCTGTACCAAAGTGAACATAGAGATTTCACGTTTCGATAATAAAGAAGATTATTTACTTCATAGTTTTATTTTTATCTGCAATTTACGTAAGTCAAGGAAATCAGGACGCTGGGTGGGTCTGCTAAACATTTTCGAAATATTGCTATTATTTAACAAAAACAAAGCAACAAAAACAAGTTATAATTCCTCTGTCGGAGAAAGTGTGTTGTATGCCTCTGCCCCGAAAGTTTACTAATGTATACTGGTATTTGAAATAAATAAACGCTATAGAGTAAATGCGATATTTTGATGATTGCAATTCTGGGTGTAATTATGTTTTCCCACCCAAAAAGTTTAAGTGATAATTTTTGCATTTTATGCATAAACGAAAATGGAGATTTTGTAAAAGATCCGCATCCCTCATAGAATAACTTTTTTCGCATTATAAAGCAAAATATTTGCAGAGAAAATAAAGACATTTTATTACTTACTCAAAATAATATCCTTTGTAGAAATTGCATCAGCAAATCCACTTCATGTATGACCATGACAAGAAGGAAAGGTGATTATCACAAAGACAGGAAAAGACAGGAAATGTCTGTTTGCCAAAGTCTGGAGAAGTCTAAGCCTATAGGTAAGAGGAAACAGTCAGCAGGAAGGAGTTCCACAAGCTCGCAGTTGTTGGAAATAATCTACTAGAAGAGAAAGTTATATTACAATAAGAATAAAATAACCACATTGATGAAGATCATCAGACAAACGAGTCTAATCACCTAGAACAAAGAAAACACTTAATAGTCTATACAATTCTGAATTACATATGCCATAATAGTATTAAAATAAAACATCGAGACTAGAAACATCCTGCCCATTAGAGAAGATGCAGGAAATACCACAAAAAAACGAATAAAATGTCTGCACTCTATCAAGAACAGTAAAATCAGATAAAGATTTAGCAGTCCAAACACTACCCCATATATGCCCTGATGATTTTTTTTTATTACATTTTCACCCAAAACAAGGCACATTGCCATTTTTTGTAGGAGGCTACTATCAGGGACATGAGCATCAGGGGTCCTGTGTAGGGAGTTGGGCAGCAAACTGTCGATTTACGTTACACTTTAACTTCTGCATGTCAGTACAGTTGGGGAAGCAAAGACCCGGAAGGGAATTCCAAAGTCTAGCTGTTCTGGGGAAGAAACTACTGGAGTAGAAGGCTCTCTTACATCTAGGGATCTCTACTGTGAAGGGGTGGGATTTAGCTGCTTGTCGGGTTTGTCTGGGGTATTTACGTCGAGGGGGCACAAGTGCTTGCAGTTCGTCAGAGCATTCACCGTTAAAGTACTTGTAGAACAGGCAGAGGGATGCAACATTTCGTTGATGAGACAGAGGCTGAAGTTTAGATGACAATTCAGGACCTATTAGATTGGCAACTCTCTTTTAAACCTTGTCTAGCAGCGAAAGCCTAGTGGCAGATGCACCAGCCCAAATATGACAACAATACCCCATACATGGGCGAATGGTGGCCTTGTAGAGATATAGGATACTTTCAGGCGTTAATAGCTTTCTAGCACGGTAGAGAGAACCTACCTTCTTTGCAGCAGTCCTTGCAATGCTCTCAATGTAATTGCTCCAACTCATGTTTCCTGTGGACTTTAGACTGAAGAGTTTAAAAGATGTACTTTCAGATAAAGAGTCATTGGCCATTGCTATTGGTGGTAGAGACGGTTTCTTGTAATTGTTGAAGGAAACCAGTTTAGTCTTGGCAGCATTGAATGTGACCATCCATTTTTGTCCCCATTCCACTACATATCGGAGGTTATCCTCTAGTGTTTACGCCATTTCTTTAGATATGTGTTCATTTGTTTTCCTGTAGTGTCTGTTATAGAGCGTGGTGTCTTCAGCATATATACCCATCTCAGAGACAATTTTATCAGGGAGCTCATTTGCAGAGAGAGGTGTAAGTAATTCGGGCGATAGAACGAACCGATTTATATGCAGAAGAAGAAGAAAGAGCAATGCCTCTAAGTGTCCACAAAAAAGAAAGACCAGACGTTTTAGAATTGATTTCTTCTCAAGATCGGATAATCTTAGAAGAAAAAGGGACAATTACGATAGAAAGACACGAGGTAAGTCTTAGCAGTATTAATCGAAATGTGCAATTTTGTACTTCTCTTCACAACCAAAGCTTGGCTAATTCCTACAGCAGCTGCATATTTCAACTGATTTCAAGAAGATAACGGGAAACAGCATCAGAATAGAGAGCGGTATCCTCACTAATATTTAATTTATCAATATTTGTGAACATTTACATGATAAAATCGTTTCCTCAGTATTTCTCTCTCGAGATAAAATTACAGATAATCGGACACCATTCCGCGATGCGTTAGTATTGTCCTATATTAATCTTTTTTTTTCTAGCGTCTGACATATATTTTAATCTTTATACTAACCATAACCCTGATCCGATTGTAAAAATGAATATTTCATAAACCTCAGTGCGGACAATTACACTGTATTTTTTACTCGGGATTTTCTTAAACATTTCCCCAAAAATTAACTCGATGGCTTGTGAGCTAACTGTATAGCTGGCGAAAATATTTTACTTTTAACACGACTCATTTCCCCTTAGTGTCAGGACTATTTTTAAAACATGTCTGAAATACATCAAGTTAAAAATAAGATAGACAGAATCCCCGTTTAATTGTTAGACACAGGCTCGACATTTAATGTGGAGAAAATGAAGGTGTCCTAATCATGCACTCTAGATTGGGACAAAAATAAACTTCTCACTTGACAAGTATACCTTTTTTACTATTAAAGACAAAAATGTGAGGTGTCAAAACAGATCCTATACGTTTACTCCTTACTAAAGGGTCAACGGATAAACAAATAATAGAATGCCCATTAATCTAGCTTTACTGAGACTGTGCTTAATTGAATATCTGTACTATACATACAGGGCGGAACAATAAATTATTCGCCCTAAATAAAACAATACAACGAATTTATTTTAAAACTTTTTTGAGAAAGTCAATTCAAGTAACTTGATTATGTAGTGCATCTGATATCTATTCAATGTAGCCGCCTTCAATCCCAGTCGCTGTCTCGATACGGATCCGGAACTGGAAGCATGCCTTTTCCAAAAACGCTCGGGAAATACTCAGCAGATGGTGGCGATCAGGCTGTCTTTACTGTTGTGGGAGGTCGTGTTGGTGATATTTTCTATGTATAACCAAATGAAGTAGTACAGCGGGTTCAGGTCATGGGGGGGGGCAGGTAGAGAAGAGTAAAAAGCCGTGGCACTCCTTCTGAAGTCAAGCCTGCGCCGAGTCCTGCTGCTCTGGGTTGCACCAGAGTATCACCACACTCTTCAGCACATCCAGCTACACCTTGGTGTTTACTTTTAAGTCGTCTTCAAAGATATAAAATGGCATGATATGGCCCTCATTTGAAACCACACCAAAAACCTTGACCGGAAACTTCATTGAGCTGTGCCTTCAAGCGTTGAACCGTCCGAATTGACATTTTGATGGTGCTAGCAATTGTTTTAACTTAAAGAGAGCATGAGTTGTTCAGCGGCGCATCTCTGAGCTCGCTCGTTGAACATTGTGCCACTTTCAGACATGATAGAAGGCTCCTATCGTTCTTGGGATTTGTACACAACCGGCCAACAAGAAGATTATCTGCAACAAAAAAGGAAACCGCTTTTTTCAAACGGAAATGGAAGCATATCGTCTTTTCTAGGGCGATAGTTTTATTGTTCCACCCTGTAGATAAAATAAAGTCGCTTGAACTTTACTTGCTGTATCGTTTAACACCCGGGCGCACTCGTTTTGGCTGCTTAAGTGATGCTATTTGGTATCAAGTCTATTTTCAGCCGTGCCGGTGTCAATGTAATCGCCAACAACGCAAAGGAACAATGGGAACAATGTTTCGGTTTCCGCTGTTACTTTGAGATTTTAAAATAATAATCTTAAAAAAAGAGAAAAAGAGAATCTAGCGGGTTATATCATGTGTGAAGTGTTTTGTTTTTTGTGGATGATTTTCTTTTTTTGCTCAGTTTTAAATTGTTTTTTATGGAACGTCACGACATGAACAAATCTATTGTTCCGTTTTTCATCTTAAATAGAATAGAATAGAAAGGATTCATTTTTGTTACAGAAAGTTGGTCTGGTGGGTGGCTGAGTGGGGGTGTGAAGGGGGGGGGGGCTAAAGTAACCTAATGATATCGATGATGTTTAAAGTCACGCAGAATCAACGAAAATAGCATAGGATTCTCATAGGCACCAGCGCACCTTTACGTCTACTCCTCAGTCCAAGAGAAAGGGTGAGCAACAGAAATTAAGAGAGAGAGACAGAGAGTGAGAGAGAGAGAGAGAGAGAGAAAAACAGACGGACAGGCATGCAGGCAGGCAGACAGACAAACTGTCAGAGAGTGGGAGATAAAGACAGAAACCCAGATAGAGCGAGTAAGAGGGGGAAAAAAGATTTAATGTGTCCTGCCAAAGTTGAACAGAGAAACCGCAACCCGACAATTATTAGATATCAAGTTTATTTTCAGCCGTGACAGTGTCAACGTAATCACCAACAACAAAATATGCTCGGGGAGTGTATATTCTCTTTAATGGCAAAACTGCAATAACTACTGATTATTTTTTTCAAATGTTCATTTCTATCTTGTTGTATGTGTTAAGCAATTCAGTATCGTGCAAGATTTTTGCAAACCTCTTGCTCAAAAACACATTTTTTAATCAAATTTCGAAAGGCTTTCACATTTGAATTGTTTAATATCTGCGCATGCGCCGTAAACCGTTCTCCAATATTATAACGTTGTGCAAAACTATATTCTGATAGCAACAATATATCTATTATTATATAGAATGAACTTTGTCTGTGGTCTGTGTTTGTAAACGTAAGAGTTCGTTCCCTACAGACTCCGAAACGGCTGCGATGATTTTCATGAAGGTTCACACAAACGTAATTTATGTGCTTGACAGTGTTCTCAGATAGGATTTGTATTAGAATATCTGAGATAAATATCGATGGTTCATAATCGAAATAACTCCATGAATCAAGGGGTAGACTATTTTGACCAAAGTTAATATCTTACACAGCCTAATATCAAGAGTGCATTTGAGAAGTTTTATTGCCACACAAACAGAATGGCCCGACAGATAAAATCAACAGTGGGGTCTTTTATATGAAACAGAGGTGTTCGAAATGAATGATTCTGTTTGAAGCATAATTGGACCATGATATTTATTTTTACATTTTAAACTTAAATTCAAGCCATTATCGCCGCACAAACAGTAAAGCCAACCATATAAACCCAACAGTATGTTCTTTGATATGACAGCGGCGCATTCGAAAGGAATGTTTCTGTTTAGAGCACTAGTTAAGCATTCGCGAATCGTCATTCAAATCCGGGCAATGATGGGTACTTATGCTAATTGTACATACAGCCATTTAAATTTCACATTATTGAAATAAACTGATTTGTTTCTGATTAAATCCTTTAAATATTATGCTCTTTGTTTCCAAGCAAAATGAGACGAGATTAAGATATTCTCTTATTTCTCCATGATCCAACGATTACGACGCCCCTTCATATTTCAATAAATGCTTTTCAGGTGTTCTGTAAAAAAAGTCCTGCCATTAGTGGAAAAATATCTTTTGCAAAGCTTGTTTTAATAACCTTGTCAGTCATGCACACTGCATGCATATTCGTATAGTTTTCAGTTTTCAGATATGCGTACCATTAACGATAGATTTAGGCTCTCCAAAATGCATAATTAACGCCACTCGATAACACATCGCTGAATAGGTTTTAACTATTTGTAAAGGCAAAAAAAAAACAAAAAAAAAAAAACAAGAGAAACGATATTTGATGTGGATAATCAGTGACAAGAAATAATTCCATTCTCTAAAGTAAGTAATACTAGAATTCGAATTTTGTTATCCGAATTTGGATTATCTGGTTTGATTTACTAAAGAAAAATTCGTATTCTCTGGTACAATACGGGAATTAGGATATGTTACTCCTCCCATCTAAAGTTTGGCTTCAATTCAATTATGGAGAACGGGCTTTTTATAAAATTTATCTTATAAAGAGTGGTCTGGGTAGAGCAGAAATAACATCAGCAAGACTTCGCACCTAGGAGGATGACGAGATACATTGGATGTTATAAATTCTAGATTAATTTGGGCCCAAAGTATATTGTAGACGAAGCCCGTCAAAAATAACTTTGTGGCACTCCATAAAAACAGACTAACTATTAATTTTATTAATAAAAAACACGTTGTATTCCTTACTTAAAAAAAGGTGCTTGGGTTTCGGGCCAGGACAATTAAACAAACGACTTTTTAGAACGTTTTGTTTACAAATATATATATATATACATACATATATATATATATATATAAACCCACCCATTAGTTTGCTGATGAGGAGACTTTGTTTTCATAAAAAACTAAATGCTAAAATTATTGTCCTTGACTCAATGTCTGCCACAATAAAACATCGTTTTCGAAACGGTCGTACAATTTATTGGCTTTGTTGTGCTCCTTCTTCTGAAACGGATTTTTAATTTTTAATTCTAATTTTGAATTATAAATTATCAATCATCTTACCATATATATATATATAACATATAAACATATAAACAAATAATGAATTAAAAAATAATATTAAAAAAAATTCATTTCATTTTTTTTGTCTTGGTTAGTTGAAGAGAAATACTTCATGACATACACTTTTAATTTTTTTCACTAACCACAGTGCCTATTTTTTTTTTGGGGGGGGCTGGTCTCCCCCACATTCATAACCAACCTTGTGTCTAACTTTGCCCTATTGAGAAGGCTAGTAAAAAACAAAGTGTAAAAGATATTCCTATCATTGTGTATTCCCATACAAATACCGTTTCCTCTTATATTTCGGATTCCAAACAAACTCACACAGATAGTCCGCCATTCGTCCAAATGTTTTATAGTGGCGTTTATACTTCAGTTTAGCTTAACATTAACTTTAATATAACGTGAATCTAACTCTTACCCTAATATGACGCATGTTTGGGTAGAATTCAAAACATTAGCTCAGGATCATATGCACGCACTGCGCATGTTAACGACAGCTTTTTCTTTTGAAAACTAGTTTTCTCATTAATGAAGAATGCGACTTTTGAACAGACTATACATGTCCTATAACATAAAACTGTATCAGTTTGCGAGATCCCAATTTGTAAATAACATTGTATCTTATTTTCGTTAACTTGAAACAAACATAGTATTATATGTTTGTTTACTTGAAACAAAAGTTTTACTAAAATTATTGAATTTGGTATTGTATTAACTGAAAGGGTTTATAGGCCATAAAACAAAACAAAATAAAAATGCTGTACCCTAATATTTTCGAGCCTTTATCGAAAGTGTGTAAACATCCCTGATGAATTTAATTATGTTCCTTAGAGCTATCAGTGTTTTACAATAGCCTAAAAACAAATAGCTGTCGGAAGCAAGCTTCCGTCCTAATGACAATAAATGTTTCGTGAAAGTTGAGCCCCTTATTTGCTCACCGCCATAACCTTGTCAGGAAAGCAAGCAAGTTGCTTCTTGTCAGATAGACAACCGTAGACATAACGACGCCTTGCACCGGTTACAGTAGTGGTGATGGCGGAGGTGAGAGAATTGAAAGTACTTTGTGTATTTCTCTAAAATACGATTTCTCATCTAAAATCTCCTAAGACGCATATCTGTCAACCTAGGTCATGACATTCTAAAAAGAAACAGCTATACAATGTTTGAGATGTCTCCCTGAAATCTAATGGCACACAAAGCTCAAAGCAAGTAAAATTGTACGAATATATTTTTGGCAATTACATCATGGTATATGCATTTGCAGTGATGTTATTTCATGGTTTCTCTCTTTATATAAATTTATGTATGCTTACATGTGGATATGTATAGAATTTACTCCTAATCTGCTAGATGTAAATTGGCTTAATATGTATTTTAATTTAGTTTGATGCAAAAGGGAAAAAGAAGAAGTAGCAGGTAACCATTGTATTATAGTGGCCTCCGGATCTTTATATGTAATTTACTCCATAAGAGTAAATGTAATCTTTATATGTAATTTACTCCATAAGAGTAAATGTAATCTTTATATGTAATTTACTCCCTAAGAGTAAATGTAATCTTTATATGTAATTTACTCCCTAAGAGTAAATGTAATCTTTATATGTAATTTACTCCATAAGATCTTTATATTTTTTTTTATCTTCCCCATAAGATCTTTATATATGTTTTATCTCCGGATCTTTATATATTTTTTACTCCATGAGTAAAAAAAAAAAAAAAACTCAGTTCGATTTTGTTCAATTTAAACCATATATATTAAACATCAATTACTAAACATTTTCTACGTTTCAGTTTCTTTTGATTGTTTTAAGGGGAAAAACATCTACACAATTCAAATATTTCAGATTTGCATTACACACCAAGTAAGCAACATTCTCTGGTCTGAGATTTCTTTTTAAACCCCCTAAATCTTAAAACGTAACTTTTCAAGCGTTTCAATAAAAACTGAGTTATGTATATATATATATATATATATATATATATATATATATATATATATTGGATTACCAGTGTATTTTCAACAGACCCATATTGAATTTTTCCTGTTCTGGATTTTACCATCTTTCCAATTTTATACTTATTAGTTTGTTTTAGAGAGATATATGTCTTTTTTTTAAATTGAGACTATTTAAAAATGTCTTGTCTGTTAAATCTGTTCTTTCTAAATATTCGCAGAACAAGCTACAGCTAATCTAATAAAGTATGACCTAAAATAGTAAAATGAAAAGTAAATCTGGCCAACAACACTGTATATGTACGTTGCTTTGACTTTCATTTTTTTTTAAATTGTTTAAAAAAATAAACGATTTATCTCATAACGGAAATTTGAAAGGTCAAACCTGATAGTGGATACTTGACTTCCGGAGTTTTCGTTGAAGTTCAGTTTTAAAAGCAAATGCATTATAAACAATTTAGACGGGTCATTTAAGTGCAAGCATAAATTATAAAATTGGTATTTTTTCTCGAATTCACGTGATGCAATTTAGTTGAGCATCATTTGGTATTCAAGAAAATGGAGCAGTCACAGGGGTCGATAATGCAAATGTAAACGTCTATGATTATTATAAGTTCTCTTATTTTGTAGGGACGTTGATAGTTGTTAACTTGATACCCGCACGGATTTTTAACTTGATGTGCAGTGTTCGAGTCCTGTTGACTTCAAAGCACCACTTTCATTTTGTCATTCTGCAAGAACTTAATTCTGTAACCATAATATAATTACGATATATTATCTCATGCGCTTGCAATTACACACTGGTAGTGTGAGTTTTATTCCTCCACACATTTTTAACAGATTTAACATCAATTTGAAAAAAAAAATCTTATATGCATAGATAGCCATTAATTATGACTTTTTTTTTTACACAGTGATCAACACTTACCAAGGCCCGGAAGCCACTCAGGGATAAGGGTTATTGCAAGTACATTACATTAGTGTGGAGATTTGATGAAGTGTTTACTTAAGGGGGCGGTTCCTTAGGGATTTGTTAACATTGGACTTGAAGACATCCAAGTTGTAGTCCGGTGGGAAGCAGGCAGACGGAACAGAGTTCCACAAGCAGGCAGACGGAACAGAGTTCCACAAGCGTGCAGTTCTAAGAAAGAAGCTTTGTTCATGGAATCCGCGTTTTGATTTAGGCACATATATAGAGTGGGGGAAAAATTTTCACAGTGGATTCAACTAGACGGGTGTTTTTCGTGAAAGATTGGCGAGGGGGGACCAGAGATTGGAGTTCAGACGAGCACCTGCCATGGAAATAACGATAAAACAAGGATAGGCTCGCAACGTCTCTTCTGTGGGAGAAAGGTTGCAGGGTAGAGAAAAGGGCATCCCCCACTAAGCCACGAAGTCTATTTTGTACTCTGTCAAGGCAGGATAGGCTGTTTTTAGCAGCTCCTGCCCAGATATGGCAGCAGTATTCCATCCTTGGACGTACTTGGCTTTTATATAGATAGAGAACTGCATCAGTAGTGAGATATCTTCTGGAGCGGTAGAAGGATCCCACCATCTTTCCAGCGACCTTGGCAACAGACTTGATGTACGTGTTCCATTTCAGATCAGGAGTAAAGGTCAAACCCAGAAGCTTGTCACCCAGACGAGAGCCACCCATCAAGATTGATGCCAGATGGGGATCAGAGCGTTGATGATGTAAGGATAGGAGTTTGGTTCTGGATGCATTAAAGGTAACCAGCCACATCTTCCCCCACTGAACCACGCGCTCGAGATCAGAGGAGAGAGAATCAGAGAGAACTTTGGCATTTACAGCCAAAGATTTAGATTAAACGAGCGATACTAAACCTCATGTACGCTTAACTTTTTCATGGTCATGTTTGTGGTGTTAGTTAAAAAAAAATTCTAGAAAAAGAGATTACTTTTTTAAACGCAGTATGCTCACTGTTTTTGTGTCTTATACTCAGCAAATCTGTTGCAGTAACTCTTTCTTTGTTCAGTTTACGGTTTTTATTTATCGCATGCAAACAGAGCATTTCTAGAATTTTATATAGAAAAAGCAAACTTCTGAAAAGAAAAGAGAATCACGAATATAAAAAGTCGTAACTTTCTGATTCATAAGAATATTACATCTGAGTATTAATTTATTTTTTATTTCGGACTATTATTCTCATCTTTATTAGTTATTGTTTTTCATCTTTTATTGGTTTGTTTTTTCACAACGTTTCGGTCAACTATTCCTCTGGCCTTCGTCGAGTGGTAACCGCGACGTATAGGAACTTCGAATCTCCTAACTGCATTGTCAGCCATCACTGCCATCCGTAGTTGTCTTCTCACCACATTTTTGGCCAAGTAAACCTCTGGCACGCTTTGAATGGGATTGAAACTGCTATCTTCAGACAATGCTCATCTAAAACTGTAGAGATTTAACGTCTCTATCAACTGCGCCACGGGCCCCGAAGGCCAGAGGAATAGTTGGCCGAAACGTTGTGGATTAACAAACCAATAAAAGATGAAAAACGACAACTAATAAAGATGAGAATAATAGTCTGAAATAAAAAAATAAATTAATATATATAATGCTCATCTCAAAAATGAATTCCAATTAAGGAATAATATATATTACATCTGAGTGTTAATTAAAGTCTTTCGAAAGGCATGAACAGGGAAATATTTAGTTTCTCTTTTATATCGGCGTGACTCACCAGTAAGCAAATCTACAATCCACTCAACGATAAGGAATAAAAAGTTTGGCATGAGAAGATTGAAAACGATGAGAGGAGGCATAAAATTAGATTATGATTATGCGATCATATTAGATTCTATATAGAAGCAATCTCGTGGCAGCGTATTCTCGGGTTGAGGAAACTGAATAAAATTGCTGTTTGTTCGTTAATGTTTGTGTGTGTGAGTGGAGGGGTGTTGCAGAGGGATGCTCCCAAAATATAGGCGCCCAGCGATAACGATCCGTAAAATCAGGTCAACTGGGATCTACTGGTTTATTGAAAAAAAAAAAATGGATTTTTAAAGGATTTAGGTGACTCCCAGAAAGATCATTTCAAATAAATTCGGATGGTTCTGTGATTGGTCCAAAATATAATTATTTGTTTTACATTAGGATAGTATATGCGCAAACGACATACGTACAAACGTGTTTACGCATTTTGATTTTGGACATCGATATGTAAACAGCGACCACTATAGTCTATTGCAAACAACTTCACTTGCCCTGATGCCTGAAGAATTCCTTTGCGTGAACTAAAATCACTTACGTAAAATCTTTGGCTTATGGAGATATATTATTAACGCTGCAAAAGCAACATCCTTTTCTGGACGAGATAGATTATTTATGTGTGTAACCATCTTTACTGTCATTTCTGGGGAAGAAAATATGGTGTTCCACAAGCATTGTATCTAACTTTACCTCGCTTTTGGTAAGGATAAACATAGACAATTTTAATACTTTTTTCCTCCTAGTCTGCATATTTTTTAAATATTTTATAGAGTAACCCGGATATAAGATACCTGAATACAGGAAAAATAGATATAAGAGAGATTTCCCTTGGTGCCTGATAAGAGCCTGTGTTAATGTACACGTTAACCCGGATATCAGAACCCCGGATATTACTGTAACCCTGATATAAGGGAGTTGTAGGGACCGGATAAGGAGTGCCTTATATCCGGGTTACACTGTATTTCTAACAAAAATCTTTCACTTAATAAATCTGCACAAAATCTACGCAGGCAAAGAATACAAATTAAGAAATAACATAAAAACAAGCGTAGAAAAATAATAAAATTAAAGAGACTAAAAAGTTATTCATTGTCAGCATGGTCAAAAGAAATATTATTTAACAAAATAACAAAATCGCGCCTTTTTATTTTGCTTACTTTAGTCATTTTTTTAAATAATGCCGCTATTTGGTTAGGCGGAATGCATAAACGTTTTAATGACTTTTTCGTTTATTTATACTGCATTATTATCGCGTGGTGGAAGGCCAATAAACATTAGTTTGTGTCTTCGAGTGGAAAAGAATAATGGAACATAAACTTAGCCTCATAAAGAAAACAAACCTCAAAGGATATTTTCAATTTTAAACGAATTTTCTTCTCTTTTCCTTATGTTCTCGTCATATTTTATGAGAGTGGAGTTGGTTACATAAAAAACAAAACAATTCGTAAAGTTTTTCTAGTAATTTTATGTTACTGACATCTGCGCAATGTTGGAGTAACTTGTTAAACCTTCAGCAGATTTTGTGAAAAATATGCACGGCTTAAAGTCTACCATGCAATTTCTCAAAAAGCGTAATAAGACCTTATTGAGGGTATATGTGCAAGGCAAAGAACTAGCCGTCTTTATTGTACCCCTGGTTTCCAAAATTAGTTTCGCTCAATCATAGACATACAAGTCCAATGTGGCATTGTATAACATGCTGCTTAGTTTCATGCGTTCTTTAGAGATAGGAGACTGTTTCTAATCGAAGAAAGGTCAGGTTGCTAGTGTGTTAGTATTATGCAAAAACAGCCCCTGCCATATTGAGAATTTTAGTTACCTCGTGATTTGTTCGAATACACCTACTTGTCTACAAAATATTGAGAACTTTTGTCATTATATTTGAAACACACACACGCAAGCAGACATATGGTTGTGCATATGTATGCGATCTCTCTCTCCCTCTCTCTCTATCTCTCTCTTTATCTCCTTATATTTCTCTTTCATTATCTCCACCGGGAAATGCAGTTAAAAACAAAACCCTATACCTAGATCACAAACAAGTTCTCACGAGCCAAATCGTATGGGGTGTCCCTTTTATCTTCTATATAAACAGGCATACTCATATATATATATATATATATATATATATATATATATATATATATATATATATATATGTGTGTGTGTGTGTGTGTGTGTGTGCGCGTGTGTGTGTGTGTGTGTGTTAAAGTGACCTTGCCTGTGTGTATGCAGAAATTCTCTACCACACTCCTCGCTGAATCTTGGTCTCCATCCTTGAAACTTATATTTGGACCTTTGGAGCATATTTTCAATTTGCTTATTAGCCAGTAAAATAGCTGCTAAGGGATAATTTCTTAAAAGTCATCAACCTTGGTATAAATGTATATTCGCTTTCATATCGAAGTTTTGATAATATTTCTTCGATCCTGGGGAATATTAATCAAAACAATGTCATTGACTGTCAGTGTTGGTATATAGTACATATCACTTGCCTGGTAACATCTTTCCTTCCTATACATTAATAAAAAAGTTAGAAACATTTCTAGATCTCTTTCAGAAATCTGTGTTTATTATTGTGATATATCCTTTTCAAAATCATCTAGCTTATTTCGTTCTGTATAATCTTGAATTATTCTTATAATGATAAGTTTATGTAATAACGGCAAACATGTGCCAGTCATGCACGTCTCGCTCTACACAGTTTATAATACAAGAATTCTTGAAATTTCGGAGCATTGTTTCTCTGAAAATATAAGTTCTCTGTGCAAGGCAAACATTTAAGACAACATTTTGCTCTGAAAAATTATCTTACATACACTTTAGGAAGAAAGTGAATATATCGAAAATCCATTTCCTCAAGATTTCATTAAATCAAACTGTGTAAAAATATCTGATATTTCTCCGTGTTGTTGTAGAGATATTATGCCGCCGTAAAGATATCACGATGTGCAAACCTAATGTCTGGGTAACCATTATGTATTAATGTTTACGACTCTGGTCGGTGTTCAGTCATGATTATAGTTGGGTGCGTACATGTAATAATACAATTTTCATTTAGTTCTATGTTGCAGTCAATAACTATCTGAGAAGAATAAGCTGTTCTACCCGGCAAGTTTAGCGAACAAGTAGATGCTTCCTGTAATTACACTTCACACTAAAGTCTAACGCAAAAGAAATGCTTTATTATTGCCATTCATTGATTCATCAAGTGAACTTGAATTTTGCACCATTTGTTTAATCATTTTCTTTTTAATCCAATTCTCACCCCAAACAAGGCACAGTGCCACTTTGAAGTTGACATAAGTTGTAGGGATATTATGAAGGCAGATTAGCAGCAAGATGTTTGTTCACATTACACTTGAACTTCTGCATGTCAGTACAGTTGGGAAAGCAGAATTTCGGAAGGGAGTTCCAAAGTTTAGCAGTTCTGGAGAAGAAACTGTTGGAGTAGAAGGCTTTCTTACATCTAGGGATCTCTACTGTGTAAGGGTGGGATTAAGCTGCTTGTCGGGTTTGTTGTGGGTGTTTACGTTGAGGGGGTACAAGTGTTTGTAGTTCGTCAGAGCATTCGCGATAAAAATACTTGTAGAACAGGCAGAGGGATGCAACATTTCATTAATGGGATTATTCATTTTTGGAATCCTTTGAGATGTGGCTTCATAATCTGTGTAGTCATTCTTTTTGCGGACTGTTAACCTCATTTTCATAGTTATTGCTGTTGTTTCTTCACGTTTCGGTGAACTCGTCCTCTTGCCTTCTTCTGGTGGTTAACCGCGACGATATAGGAATGTTGAGACTTGTAATTATATCTCTGGTAGTTACTCCCTTCCATAGTCTCTATTGTTTCAACATGCCATTTCTTTTAATCAATTAAATTTAAATCTTTTTTAAAATTAATTTTTTAAATAAATTTTTAATCAATTTAACCCCTATCTTAAGACAATAATCAGCTGGAACCAAAGAAAATCAAGGCCTCTATCCATTGCACAACTGGCCCCGGGGGGAAGAGTCTCTTCGGTTCTAGGTGATATTTGTCTGAAGATAGTGGTTTCAATCCTGTCCAAATACGGCTAGAAGATTAGTTAGCCAAAAAAATTGTTGATACAACAACAACTATGGCAGGCAGTAACTATTGGGAATACAGTTATAAGAATCAGTTTCCTATCCCATCGCGGTTAACCACCTTAAGATGGCCAGATGATGAGTCGGCCAAAACTTGGCGAAACAACAACTAGTAAGATGAGGATAACAGTCCGCACAAAGAATTCACAAATGATTTTTAATATCCCCTATTCTGCGCTTAACAACGATAGCATTGTATTACTTTCAGATTCTCTATAGATTGTTTTCATAAAACCTTTTCATTGGCGAATAATATGCCAAGCTTGATTAATTCTTCATCACGGTTTATGGCTTTTGTATTTCAAGTGCTATCAGATCAAGATAAAAGAACAACTGGCAATAAAAACTACAATCGGTCTTGTCATGACGCAAAATCATAGTTGACAATTTCCATATTCAAATGTCAGTAAATACACGGGGGAAAAAAGCTAAAAAACAATGGCGCAGAAATCAGTATGAATTTCGCTTACAACCGGCTAAACTCCAAGAGTATGACAAATACGGTACAGTAAAGCTAACCATAAAAGATAGGAAGAAACATAATATTCCTATAATTGTACTTAGAACATAGAAAAAATATTTCTTTTGTTTAGTATTTCTGTTAAACATGATTTATTCCAGAAAAAATGATAAGAAACACAAACATCAAATCAAATTTTGAATAATTCTTTTATTTTGGAAACCAAAATAAAAGAATTATTCAAAATTTAATCAAAATGAATTTCATCTCGTGCCTGCATTTTTGAGATGAGGATGGGTTATTCGTATTATTTCATTGGCTTACTGTTCTCATCTTGAGTGTGATTTTCAATGAACCGTGGCTCAGTGCTTAGAGTGCTTAGAAAAATCAATTGTAAAAGTGATATTCTCCTGAGAGTTGAAGGTTCAATACTCAGTGTGGGTAACCGTAAAATACAATTGCGAATTACTTAGGACGTTTATCCAGTCATGGCTGACGGAACAAGATCATGCTACCCCCGTGAAGTAAATAAAGGGTTACGCTCGAAATCCCGTCCAAATTCTCGAGTTCGACAGAAATATTTCCGAGTTCGACAAGATACACCTTAAGAAGGTCGGAGGTTACATCGACCGAGACATTGTGAAAATCACACTCAAGATGAGAACAGTAGTCCGATGAAACCAAATAATTTAATCTAATCGTTTTTTTTTTAATGTTGGGAAGAGTCCATTATTAGTGAATGGCCAAGTTCCCATAACACTAAGGTTAGAATACTGCAGAGTAACTCCAGCCAAAGCATATATAGAACATAAATAGAATATAGTTTTTACAGTGTTCGTAAGTTGAGCCTAGTAATTGAAGGGTGCTCAGAAAACCCGTTTACGAAAAACTCGTCCATAGAAACTCATCTGCTTTAGCTAGGTAGAAAACCTGGCCAATTGTTGTTGATTGAAAACACATTTATGACCGTTCTTAAAAGAGGTATTGTTTTCAAAAGAGAATGCACAGTCCATATTAAAAAAAAATATTTTTACTTGTTTTAAATGTGACCAAATTGATTTTTCTAAGTGCGATGAAAGTTGAATCTACTTCTATGCCCCGGGGACCAAAACACATAAATCCAAGTCGAAGTATGCTGGCTCTCCCAGACAAAGCAAATCCACCTAGAAACTTATGATGGCCCCTTTCTTTGACAGCAGGAGTATGATCTACATGCAGTGGGTTTCCACTGGACGTAAGACAATAAATAAATATTATTTTGAGAAATACTATGTGAACTATTGAGAAATATGTTTAAAAATATTTTTGATTGCCAGTGAGGATATGACTCCAACGATTCCGACGATCTTACTTAAAACTTACGGTTAGGACAATGAACCAATCAGAAGCCTCCAAATTTATTATAAAAATATCGATTTTTGGATTCAATTCAGTTCGCTGTCAATCTCTGTCTTGAAACGACCGAATTGTGACTGCATTGATTCTTCACCGCCATCTTTGTTACTAGGAATTACTCGAAACTTGGAATCGCGACGGCGTTGATTCTTCAGTGCAATCTTTGTTACTAAGAATTACTGAACACTCGAGATCGTGACTGCACTGATTCTTCCTCGATTTGATTAACTACCGTCATCTTTGTTCAATATGATGTCCTAACGTTTAACATTATGTTACTGTGAGTTCACGGAGATATTCCGTCGGAAGAGACCAGCCCTCTTCATACCAGGTCAGTGTCATTTCCCACTACAAAATGCACCAATCCATAACCCCATCCTTGTCACAGACTATTTGACCAAGATGGGCATCAAGACAATTCCTCACCCTCACTATAGCCCAAACTTTACTCGCTGTGACTTTTGGTTATTCCTTAAGATCAAACAAAATGAGACAACGGAGTAGTTGAATTAGCGAGGGTCATTAACACGCTCATACAAAAGCTGTTGGAACGGTAAAAAAAATGCATTACAATTGGAGATTACTTCGAAGGAGACTAGAGTTTAATGTGTGTACTATTAACAAAAGTATCCATACAAAAAAAAAGTCTGGAATCGTATAGTTTTTCTAAAGTTTCCTTATTACCGTAAAAATGCATGTTAAATGTTCATGTATTTTCTCAAACGTAAAAAGACACTTAGATGGTGAACTATATATTTTAGATCAATAAATACTTATTCTATTATTATTACTAACAACAGTGGATGATTTTGTTTAAAACATAATAAAATAAGATAAGAATAGAAATCGTTTTTAAGATTGGAAAATCGACACAGATTTTTCCGAATCCAATAATCCCCAAAATTTCCGATTCAGATTCCGATTAATCGTCTCAACAATAATATCAGTATCTGGATGTAAAATCTGAGTTTCTAAAATAAGGCAAAACATAATGTAAATCATTTATTCAGGGATGATAAAGAACAATGTCCATTCACTAATAAACCAGATTATGTTAATCTATTATTTTATTAAATAAAAAAACCCTAACAAGAAAACAAGCGAAAATATTTTACCTATATCTTATCCTTGCAAAGTCAAACTTTGCAAGGATAAGATATAGGTAAATTATATTCGCTTGTTTTATTTTCCTTATAAGGGGGAGTGGGCCCATAATGCTTTATTGTTAAAGTGTATATTATTCAATAAGTCTGTCAAAAGGCTATTTTTGTGAAAATTTTTAAACGATATAATGTTTGAATTTGTCCGAATAGTCTTGACACACTTGTAACTAACGACGAACTACACTATTTATTGCTACCTATACATTCCTTGAGGTCTTGGTTTTTCTTAAAACAATATATGACTGCTCAATAATAAAATATGATAGTTTTGTAGCTTACAGTTTAAGTCATCTCTTTTTGGCTTAAAAATTATTGGTATATTAAGGATTACTGAATTTTCAATTATATAATCCCAGTAAATTCGTAATACTATAAATGAGATTATATGTATATATATATATATATATATTATATATATATATTATATTATATTATACTAATATATTATATTATGTTAATATAATATATTACATTATATTAGTATATACATACATACACACATACACACACATACATATATATATATATATATATATATATATATATATATATAGAGAGAGAGAGAGAGAGAGAGAGAGAGGGAGAGAGAGGGAGAGAGAGAAATAGATGGATAGATAAATAGATATAGAGTGTGTGCCTAAAAAAGTGAATCTATTTATTATTTTATATTTTCATTTTTTTATTAACAATTGTTTAAATTGTGGCGCTTGAAGTTTTATTGCACGTGTTTTTAGCATGCTTGGCTATCTTTAGAAATGACATAGAATATTTGATAAAAAGAACTGGACCCACATTATAATCAGAACTAAGTTGTTTTTTTTCTAAAATTGCAAGAATTTGAAATGAATATGTGAAACACGCAAACGAGGGTAAAACACATGTAATGAACAGCAAATACATCTAAACACAAGACTGGAAAAAAAATGATTAAAAACAATTAAAAATATTAAACAATAAACAAAATCTTCAAAAATAAGTGTTGGTAGCAACACTTTTTAAAATATAAATTTTCTCTTGTTGGGACCACACTGCCCTCTAGTTAGTTCTTGCATACTATGAGCAATGTTTCTGACAAAGGGGGAATAATTGCTCTTTTCTAAGTAACAATATATATGTCCCACATTTATCGTTGTCGGGTACTTTTACCTTGAAGTAGTATTTTTTAAGCCCATCAAGTTGTTTGGAGCGATCTCTCCCCTCTCTCTTTCTCCCTCTCTCCCTCTGTATATATATATATATATATATATATATATATATATATATGGGGGGGAGAAAGAGATCGCTTCAATTAAGGCATGAAATGACTTGATATGCGTAAAAATACTACTTCAAGGTCAAAGTAACCGCTAATCATAAATGTGAGACATATATATTGTGACCTAGGAAAGAACAATTCTACCCCCTCCGTTAGGAACATTGCTCAGGGTATCATGCTCATTGCTCTCTCTCTCTCTCTCTCTCTCTCTCTCTCTCTCTATATATATATATATATATATATATATATATATTATAT